>NC_133655.1:59912411-60212411 GCF_009905375.1 Apium graveolens
TTTGATTCAGCTTGCAGCAGCTGAAATCCAAGTGAAAGAGCAAAGGAGGAGAATTGATGAAAGGTTGCAACTGTTGTTTGGTTCTACACAAGACAAATCAACATCTGTGAAATACAGCACAAAAATTGAACCAATCAACATGGAGCTCATGCCAGTAGGGAGTCATAAGGATGGAGAAGCTTCTTCCAAAGAACTACAAGCTATAATCCTCAAGCCCAATGAAAGATCCAATAAGGACTCAACAAAGAATCCTTTAAAAGAAGTGGACTTTCCTCCTCCAAAAGATGATGAGAACAAGATTTTAGGCAGGAGTATTGCTTATCTCAAAAAGTACCATGGATGAGGCTGTAAGGAGAAATAGAGCTATTATCATTAGAGAGGGAAAGAGCATATGTGTGATGCAAGGACATCCCAAATTCTCAATAGCCAAGAAGGAAGAAGCCAAGAAATTAAAGGCTGACAAAAGAGCACAAGCAAAGCTTGAACAACAGCTAAAGTCAAGTCTAGTTGAAAAAGAAAAAGGGATTGAAGTCAGGGGTGAAGACAAGACTACAAACCTAGATGAGGTTTTAGGGAGTATATTTGGTGAGAGTGTGGAAGAAAGAGAGGAATGGCAGAAGGGAAACAGAAGAAAGGCCAAGGCACATAGAAGGAGTGGAGATAACACTGAAGTAACCAAATCTATATCTAAACCACTATCTTCCATACCTGAACCCCTTGTTGCTGATCCCACAATAAACATCCATGGTGAACCAATCATTCCAAAAGAGGAACCTATTGATTGGGACACTATCAAATTGCCTACCTTTCTAACCACTCTTCCACCACCAAAGAAACAGAAAAGAAAACCAAAATCTACACCTCCCATAACCTCTAAGAAATTCACTCAAAAACAAAAACCTAAGCCTAAGTCACCCATTTCTAAAGATGATTATGTTCACATCTGTGACATAAAAGAAATTTCAGACATTGAACTCTATCTGGATGAGCTGGAGGATGTAAGGGGAATAGCTGCCTACAGACAGCTACCAGAGAGATTAGTGTTCAGATATAAAGGAGCTGGGGAAAGAACATGGCCTCTCCACAGGATTCTGGATGAAGGCTACTCTACCTTGATTAGAGTCTTTTCAGCCATACAAAAGGATTCTGGCTTTACCAGAACTGCCAAGACTGAAATTCTCAACAAGATAGCCAATATAAGGAAAACTTGGAGGGAGCCCAATGCTTTACCCAGGACTTTACTCATTCAAGAAAGGGGAATTACAATTCCAAATCACCTCATTGGTTGATGGAATTTAGAGATGATAAAGGAGTCAGAAGATTTTTCAGACTTGAAGACCAACTCAAGATTGCCAGCAATGAAACTCTCAAAGAAATGCAATCTAAGTTGGATGTCAGTGTTGAAGATGAAGCTGAATTCTTCAGACAACTCCAACTCCAAATTGAGGAAAATGACAAAAGGCTAGGAAAGAAAACCAGGGAACAAAGAAGAAAAAGATGATCTGCTCAGACTAAAGGAGTGTCCTTGGAAACACTGTAAATCTTCAATTACCTCCTAGTACATACACTTTTGCAGCATTTTTAAATTTCTACTTAGTTTCAATTCATATATCTGTTAAGTGTTTTGTTATCATCAAGTTAACCCTGAATTTATGCCTACAATTCTTATAGACATAAATAGGGGGAGATTGTTAGGAATGTATGTGCATTAGTTTGATGATATGTTTAACAAAATACTTAAGTAGAAATTTAGTGTCTGTAGCCTCAACGGATAAGACCACTTTGGCTATCCGTTGATGGTGTAGCTTTACTTAGAAATAAGTTTAGTGTTGTAGCATATTTCAGTCTCTGTATTTAAAATGTAATTCTTGGAAGTTGAGAGAAACTATGAGTCATGTTGACTACTAGATGATATGCAGATAGGAAGGCCAATTGTAAATACTTCATGCCTTGTAATTTTGTATAAATGAAGTGGTATCAACGGATGACTTAAAGACCTTCAACGGATAAGAAGCTAAGCTTCAACGGCTGTCTCTAAAGCTTCAACGGATAAAGTCATCAACGGATAACATCCTTCAACGGATAAGTGCATCAACGGATGAAAGCTTCAACGGATGAAAGCTTCAACGGATGCTCTAATGATTAGCCGTTGATAAGGGGTAGTTGTACGTAAGAACAGAGGCACATGGGTTGATAGAGACAACTGAGATGTGGTAGCCGAATTTCAGGAACAACAGAAAAAGCAGCCGTTCTTCTTCAGTACAAAGATGCAATAGTCAACAAAGTACTGGAGTGAACAGGAAAAGAAGCAAGTGAAGAACTTATTTTATTACTGTATTTTTATATTGTTTTTCACTTGTACACTTGGTAATATATAAACCAAGTAGAAGCTAGTAATTAGAAGAGAATTTTCCAGAGCTGTTTAGAAAAATATTGAGAGAAAATTCATCTAGTTTGTACTAGGATGCAGCTGTGATCAACGTTGTTTAATCACAGATTTTCTAAAATACCATCTCTGGTGGAACAACAAATCCACCAGAAAAGTTTTTAAGGTATGTTGTGTTCTTTACATTTGTGCTTGAATATATATCTGTCTGTATTAGCTTAAAGCAATTCACACACTTGTTCTTCTTGAACACACAACTTTATAAACTGCTCAAAACTTGAAAAAGTTTTGAGATTTACATTCAACCCCCCTTCTGTAAATCTCATTGTTAGTCCACTAGGAATAACAGAAACTTATCCAAGTACTCCTTGTACACCCAGTTCATTAGATCCATAAAAGCTGCTGGTGCATTGGTCAATCTAAATGACATCAGCAAGAACTCATAATGTCAGTATCTGATTCTGAATGCAGTCTTTGGTATGTCTTCAGGCTTAATCTTCAACTTATTGTAGCCCGATCTCAAGTCAATCTTCGAGAAATAGCACGCTCCCTTAAGCTGGTCAAACAAGTCATCGATCCTTGGTAGGGCATACTTATTCTTGATTGTCAACTTATTTAATTCTCGGTAATCAATACACAATATCATACTTCCGTCCTTTTTCTTTACAAATAGAACCAGTGCACCCCACGGGGATATACTTGACCTAATCACACATTTATCCAACAATTCCTGAAGTTTCTTAGCTAGTTATTTTATTTCTATGTGGGCCATTCGATATGGAGCTTTTTAAACTGATTCTGCTCCAGGAACTAAATCAATAGAAAACTCGATCTCAAGATCTGAAGGCAATCTTGGCAACTCATCTGGAAAACATCTGAAAATTCTCCTACTATTGGAATCTCGTCCAGATTAGGTACCTCTTTCTCAACGTCTACTATATGGGCTAAGTAAGCATCATATCCTTGTCTTATTAATTTCTTTGCCTTTAATATCGAGAGATATTTATTTTCTTGCCTTTGTCCGTGATAATTTATTTTAACATTATCTTCGGTAAACATCACAATATTCTTCTTCTTATAGTCAATATTTGCCTTATATTGGGACAACCAATCCATTCCTAAAATCACGTCGAACTCTCCTAGCTCGAAGGGTATTAGGTCATCCAGAAAAGAATGCCCGTGGATTTCCAATTGACACTTAGGGCAAAACTGACTCACTGAAATTATATCATAATTAGCTACTTCTATAGTCAAAGGTTCCGCCAAGTCTTCTAACATTAAGTCCATTTTATTCATAAATTCTTTTGATATAAAGGACTTAAATGCTGCTGAATCGAATAAAATTTTAACAGGTACATAATTGAGGGAGAGCCACATCTGAATCTTGAGCGTTGGATCTCTTGGTCATCTTGAAAGTTCTGGTCTTAGTAGTAATGGATGCCGGTCCTTAAGACGCATTACCTTGAGTAGCTGTCTTACAATTCTTAGCAAGATGTCCAACTTTACCAAAGTTATAGCAAGTAATTGCGGGATTCTATGAGTTGCATTCTGATGCATAATGACCCTTTGGATGACATTTGAAACACTGCACATCCCTTTTCCACGGACCACTATGCCTCTTGCCACATATCTTACAATCCACCGCTGATTTTGCTGACTGGATTGGAGTGGAGGAAACTGAAGTGGTAGTAGGCCTCGCCTAAGGAAAAGTCTTTATTCTAAATCATTTATTCCTATTTTGACCAAATCTGTTACGACCGGCATTTTATGTAATATTATTTGTGAATAATATTAAGTTAAATAAAAATATATTCAATGCTTGTACGTTTGTGTGAGTGAAAATTTATGCATTATAAATTTGCTTTGGGTAGTATATGATTTTTCAAAGCAAGAATTTATTTAATTTCTTTATTTTTGATTTATAAGGAATATTCTAAGCTTTGGAAAAATTTTCTTTTAAAAGACATTTTGTACACAAATTGTGAAAATGATTTTATAAAGTCTCTAAAAATACAAGTTAATTTATGGTAGAAATTTTATAATTTTTGAACTTGTATTTTATTTTATAAAAATAAATCATTATAAATTTTAGTTGTCATAATTATTAAATTACATGAATAACCTTGCATGCAAACTCTCTTCTATTTAACCAAAGGGCAAAGAAGACATTCTCCACCCCACTAACTCACATTTTGCTAGCCAAATTACCTCCTTGACCTTGCATGCAAACTTGCCTAACTTTAGCTAGAGGGTTACTCTTGTCATTTCCTAAATCCACTCACATTTAGCCTAGTCAAAGACATAAAAACAAAACTAAAGTGATGATCACTCCATTTTCACTCCACCCTCCCCTTTTCTCCTCCCTCCCTCTCGGCTCAACCCTCACTCTCGGCCATCCCATAGCCGAGGCCCTCCATCCCCTTCATTTCTTCATTCTTTCACCCAAACAATCATCTTATATTCAAGTAATTTTACTCCCTATATGTTATTCTTATATATTTCAAAAGTTTAGAGTGAAAAACCTATGTTTTGACCTTGCATGGTGATGTTTTGGTTAAACTCAAAGTGAACCTCCTTGATTCTTGTGAATCTAAGGCTTTCACCATGAGTTATAGTATCATAGGGTCAAGAATGGCTAGACATAAGAGTGTTACACTTATGCGAATGCTGTTTTTACCCTAATCCATTCGGCCATGACTTGATAGGAGCCGAATGGATGGTGTTTTGTTGCCTTGTTAACATTTTTGTGTATTTTGTGATGATAACATGAATTTTGTAGTAAAATCTTGATAAAATCCTTTTGCATGCTAGTTGATCATTTAGTTGTAATCCATGTTAGGCTTGCATGTTGAATTATGATAAAAATTTATTTGGAAATCATGTTGTTTTGGTTTGAAAAACCCGAAGGCATGCATGCATGTGGAATTCTCTTAGTTTGTTGTGAAATTTTGATTATTTGGAAAGATTTTGTTAGTGAGCCTTAATTTCAGTAGGAATAATATGATAATATTGATTTATGCTTCTTGTTGCATGGTAATAATTTGTGGTTATCTTTTATAAAAATATATATCTTGTTGTTTCAAAGGCATGAAGATTTGCGATTTGTTAAGAGTAGTCTCTTTTGTTTTGCCATAGTTGCACCTTAGGTAAGGATGATCTCACCAAGGGTATTTTAAGAAAAAGGGAGTTAGTTCAGTAGAATACCAAGTATAGGTCTTGGTTTAAGTATTTAGTTGTTGATAATTGGGTTTGTCAAGTCAAAACCTTGGAAAATGAGAGTTATAGTTTCTGCAGAAAAATCAGTTTAGTACCCTGAGGTTTAGAGTGAGTTTTGACCATGTCATTGATGTGCACTTTGAGGCCCAAGCCACCAGAAGTTAGTATGGGGAGTATATAATAGGTTTTAGGAGTTGGTTGGAGGTTTGCATGTCATTTGGTTAGGTGCACAAGTAGAATAACAAAATCTGTCCAGCAGGGGACAGTTTTGTTGCAACTTAGAAATAGGGAGATTTGGCCATGTCATGGGTAGGCCCTCATTAGGCCCAATTGGGCCTTAGTTAGAGGGTATGTCAGAGAAGTTTTTCCAACCATAGTTCATAGGATATGATCTAGAACCATGTGCCACAAGTTAATTCAAGTCAGGGCATTTTCTGCCCAGAAAAACAGGGGAACCTTGGACTTTTAGCTTAGGCCCAAGAAGGCCCAAGCCAGGCCTTTGAGCCACATCAAGCTTATGAGATGCCCTTAGGTCAGGAGAGTCTTGTGTAAAAATTTTGAAGAAAAACTTGTAGTTTAAGAGTGTCTAATGCACTCAAGAAACCTTAGTTACCATTCTGAAATTTGCACCAGTGAGCACTTTCACTTATCACATAGTTTTAGGACACTTAGAAGTGAGTATTAGGTCAACCACCATAGTTGTAAGATAGTATAAGGTCAGTAGAGCAAAAGGCACAAGTGAGGGTCAATAGGTTTTGGATAATTTAGGAAAGGCGCATTGAGTTAGGAAGCCCAAATTCGAAGACTTCGTTTAGTTAGCGACCAAGTAACTTAAGTGGTGAGTCGAGATCATCCAAGCCTAGTGTGGCATTATGGTGTATATGATGTTATTTGGTATTAATATACGATATGTGATTATGTGGCTACGTGTGTACATTTGAAAATATAAATGGTGGATATGAATTAAGTGTGTATAGGCCTAAGTGCCATCCATGTTTAATTTCGGGTTGTAAATAGGTTAAGATGGAAAGAATATATTATAATGAGGATTATTATTATTTATGTAGGATCTCGAGACGAGGGAAAACTTGCCATAAAAGTCGAGTGAAGCTCCAGTTGTTGCTCCTACCAGTCAGACCAGACCAGTCTATCTCAAGGCAAGTGATTCAACTTGACCTTCGTATTTACTGTAAACAGTTCATATATATATCGATGCAATTATCCTGAGTCATTTTGATATATTTAAATCAAGAGTATCTTTTGTTTATCTTTGAGTTACATAGAGATGCCATGAACCCTCGAGTACGTATTGCAAGTAGTTCAAAAGTCTTTCATGATAGTTTAATGCCATGATAAAATAGAGATTTGTTATAATACCTTATTGATCCTTTTGTTTATCATGCTATTGATCCCTGAGAAATCTTGATATTGCACCCTGATGCTTTGATTCAACTCTTGAAATAACCTCGATAGAAACTTTATCTTGATACCTAAAAGCCAATCATTTCTTAAATTCATTCATGATTGTTTGATAACCCTATCCTTACCCTAAAAGCTTGATACCCTGTTATATCTTGAGCTGATGATCACTTTCTTTATATTTTAACACCTCTATCCTATTGGAACCAGTGATGCTTATCTTCTTGATGTTCTAATACCTATACCTTGTCTACAACCATTGCTTTAAGCCTAGTTTGGCATTACTCTTTCATATTATCCAATAGCCTTGCTTAATTTCCTTGTCAAAATTCTTGTTTATGGAAATCTCTCGATTACCCTAATATAGTAAAGTCTAGTGGATCATGGCCCTGAGATTTAGTGTCATATTTCCAGTGTTTCAAGTTGACCTATAATCCCCTGATAAAAAAATGATTTCAGTCAAAAGAGATTTTGTCATAAATCGGCATCAGTTTTCAAAATGAATAAAAGGTGGATTTTTCAGTCCCAAAGGGGGACAAATGTTTTCTTGAATGGTGGATCTGGACTGAGACGCGAGTCCTTTCCACACTTATATTAGGCTTAAAAGTTGCCTAGGGATTCCCAATAATGTTTTAGAACCCAGCGAGGTTCGGGATTACTTCGCGGCTGATCACCGGCTGTAATCCGTAGCGTCATAAAATGATTTTGATTAAGAATGGTTTTAAAATTTGTTTTGATGTAAGCAAAATGATGCCAACTCACATAAGTTTTATCTCTCGATTATCATTGATTATGTCATTCCATTGTCATTCCTAAAGGTATATCTCGATTTATGCTTTGCGTTGTATTGTTAGCACTTGTTGAGCTTTTGGCTCACTTCTTGCTTTACCCTGATATTACAGCTAGCAGCCATGGTTAGATTCGAGCAGACTGCCCGTAAGACCTGTGATGCTGATGTTTATGTTCGAGCTCAGGTAGAATAAGTAATAATAGTTGTGTGAGGACTCGGTATTTGTAATCAGATGTAATAGTTGGTAGTGTTGGGCTGTTCCAAACCCTAAACTGTAAGATCTTGGATTTTGGTTGTGTAATACTCATTAAAATGATGTAATAGCTATAATTATTTTGCTATTTAAGTTGGGGGTGTGACAGGTTTTTGGTATCAGAGCTACGGTTTAGAGTCCCTGGACAGCCCAAATAGGTTATAGGACTTGTGAGTAGGTTATAGATATTATGCGAGAGAGTAGGTAAAGTAAATTATTATTAATACTCCTCTTATTGGTTGTCAGCAAAGGGCGCATTCCTCGTCATCCTCTGGGTCGGACGACACTATTGCTTTCTCCGTGTATGCTGAGTTGAGGCGCGAGTTCGACATGCTTCAGGGCAAGTACGACCGACTGATAGACCGACTGAAGAACGTGTATCCGGACAGCCGAAACTACGAAGGGAAGCCCAAGGAGCAGATGATTGCGAGACTTGAGACCTTGGTTCGGTACGTTAACACTAAGCTTGAGGAGATGCCAGCACACCGGGACCGTACCAGCCAGTATGTCATTCAGATGGTGGCGGATGAGCTCCAGAGCATTGTGAAGACGCTTCGAGAGGAAAAGACTACCAAGCCCCGTTCAGATGGAGTGGAGCCTTAGTTCTTTCCATTTACCTTTCATGTTGTTGTACTATCAGACTCTATGGAATCCCCAGTTGTTTCCGTCTTTCCTTTAAATAAGCCTGTTATTTCTAGAATCAGACTATGTCCCAATCCTATGTACTGTGACCTTTAAAATTTCAATAATTATGTGCTATTGTTCCATCTGCTCTCAACTGTTATTTTATGTTTTGTCATCATATCTGGAAACTTGACCCCATATGTAAACAAGAATGCCATGCGATACCCTCGAATCATTTTATCATTCATATTTGTTATGACACAACTCTTATTTCAGGATCATGCCTCCCAAAAAGAAGAACCCAACAACCACCTTCACCACAGACCCAAATATTCTTCGACTACTGGAAACCTTGCAACAGCAAACCAATGCTATAGCTCAACAACAACTAACCCTTCAACAACGAATTGAAAACCAAGATAACCGTGAGCCACACCAACCACCTGAACCACCAGTACCACCTAGACAAATTGTCACTTTCAAGGCTTTTCAGAATGTGAATCCACCTGTATTTCATGATACCACTGATCCAGTGATAGCAAACACATGGATCAAGGAGATGGAAAGGGCTTTTGAGTTGGTACAGTTAGGGGACGATCAGAAAACGCTGTATGCCACTTACTTCTTGAAGGGAGAAGTCATTTATTGGTGGGAATCAGTAAAAGCTATGGAAGTCACTCAGCAGATTTCTTGGGAGAGATTTAAAAAGTTATTTCTGGACAAGTATTACCCTAAGTACATGCAGAATCAGATGGAGCTAAAATTTCTTGAGTTGAAGCAAGGGAACATGACTGTATTGGAGTATGAGAAGAAGTTCACTGAGTTGTCAAGGTTTGTGACAAAGTATACCAGCACTGAGGGGGAAAAAGCAAAGAAATTTCAGCAAGGATTGGAGCCTTGGATCAGAGATAGGGTGGCTATGTTTGAGCTTGAAACTTATGCGGGAATAGTACAGAAAGCTGCTCTGATTGAGAATAATGGGATGCAGTCAAGGAAAGAGAGGGATAACAAGAAGAGGAAGGTTCCATTTTATGGAGAAAAGTCTGAAGCTGGAAATTCGCAAGATCGGAATGTAAAGAGGATTGGTTTCCAGAAGGGCGGAAATTTTCAAAGGAAAGGAAATTTGGGCAAAAGGCAAGAATCAAAAGGGAACAATCAGGCAGGCCAAGGGCAAGTTGGAGAAAACAGGTTCCAGAGGCCAGAATGCAAGCACTGTGGAAGAAGGCACCCCGGAGTATGCAATAAGCTGAGTATGACCTGTTATAGGTGCAATCAGAAGGGACATTTGGCAAATGAGTGCAAGATGCCGAAGCCAGGAGTTACGTGCTACAAATGTGGGAAGACTGGACACATGGCTAGGGAGTGTAAGGCAACAGGACCAGTCAGAGCTCTGATGAACGTGGCAAGTACCAGTGCAAGCGTGCCAGCTGAGGTATTGGCATTACCTCCACCACCCGCACCAACCCCGCAAGCAACAGCAAGGACATTTGATCTAAAGATGAAAGATGCTGTTCAGAATTCTGAGGTGATAGCAGGTACACTTTTACTCAATAATGTCAAAGCCAAAGTATTGATTGATTCGGGAGCCACAAGATCTTTCATATCAGAATCTTTTGTTGATAAGATCCAATGTGATAAAACGGTTATGAGTGAGATAGTAAATGTGGTAATTGCGAACCAAGAGAAGATTCCTGTGAATCAATTTTGTCCAAAATGTGAGATTGATATTTCGGGATATAAGTTCTCGGCCGACTTGATACTCTTCAAGCTGGGAGAGTTTGATATAATTTTAGGAATGGATTGGTTAGGAGAGAATAGCGCTCAGATAAATTGTAAGACCAAGAGAGTGTATTTAAAGACGAAGAGTGGAGAGAAGGTAGTATTTAAGGGGCAGAGGCAAGGGCAACTATTTCTTACAATTATTCAGGCTAAGAAGTTACTTAGAAAAGGTTGTGAGTCGTTCCTAGCATATGTAGTGGATTCAGAGAGAGGCAGCCCCAGCATGGAAGATATTCCTGTAGTTAATGAGTTCCCCGATGTGTTTCCCGACGAACTACCAGGCTTACCACCAGATCGACAAATTGAGTTCGAGATCAACCTTGCTCCAGGCACGGAACCAGTTTCAAAGGCTCCGTATAGGATGGCACCAGCAGAAATGAAAGAGTTGGCGAGCCAGCTACAAGAATTATTGGATAAGGGAGTGATACGACCAAGTACGTCGCCATGGGGAGCACCTGTTCTCTTTGTGAAGAAGAAAGATGGGAGTATGCGTCTATGCATAGATTACCGGGAGTTGAATAAAGTAACGATCAAGAACCGCTACCCGCTACCAAGGATAGATGACCTTTTTGATCAGTTAAAGGGAGCAAAATGTTTTTCGAAGATTGACTTGAGATCGGGATACCATCAACTAAAGATCAAGGAAGAAGATATTCCCAAGACCGCATTTAGGACCAGATATGGGCATTATGAATTCCTAGTAATGCCGTTTGGATTGACCAACGCTCCGGCCGCATTCATGGATCTGATGAATCGAGTATTTAAGAAGTATTTGGATAAATTTGTCGTGGTATTTATTGATGACATCCTTATTTATTCTAAATCGGAAGAAGAACATATGCAGCACCTCTGGATAGCATTGGAGATACTCCGACAAGAGAAGTTGTATGCCAAGTTTACCAAATGTGAGTTTTGGTTAAAGGAAGTTCAATTTTTGGGGCATGTTATTGGAAATGATGGAATTAAAGTGGATCCGGCGAAGATTGAGGCAGTTATGAGTTGGGAGAGGCCAAGGACTCCTACGGAAGTGCGAAGTTTTCTAGGATTGGCCGGATACTATAGAAGATTCGTCAAGGATTTCTCGAAGATCGCCACACCATTGACCAAGTTAACCAGAAAGAATCAAAAGTTTGAATGGAGTGCAGAATGTGAAAATAGCTTTCAAGAGTTAAAACAGAAGTTGGTAACAGCTCCGGTGTTGGTACTTCCCGATGATCAAGGGAATTTTGTAATATTCAGCGACGCTTCACATAAGGGTTTGGGTTGTGTGTTGATGCAACACAGTAAGGTAATAGCATATGCGTCAAGACAGTTGAAGCCGCACGAGTTAAAGTATCCGACGCATGACTTGGAACTAGCCGCCATAGTGTTCGCACTCAAGATTTGGAGACACTATCTCTATGGAGAAAAGTGTGAAATCTACACGGATCACAAGAGCTTAAAGTACATTTTTACTCAGAAAGGGCTCAATATGAGGCAGAGGAGATGGCTGGAATTGATTAAGGACTATGACTGTTCGATAAATTACCATCCTGGAAAGGCGAACGTAGTGGCCGATGCGCTGAGTCGGAAGGAAAGATTGAATATAATGATAACATCAAAAGAGTTATCTGAAGAAATCGGAAAATTTGAATTGGAACTTTGTGCTTATGGGAAAGTCAAAGAAGTTTGTCATGCAATGACCTTTCAGCCAACACTACTGGAAAAGATAAAGAAGTATCAAGAGGAAGTAATGGAAAAAGAGAAAAATCAGTTATCTGGAGAAGAGATTAATACTAAAAGGGATGAGCAAGGAATACTAAGGTTTTCATCCAGAATATGGATTCCCCATGTATCTGAATTAAAGAATGAGATCCTCCATGAAGCCCACCATTCGAAATTTTCAATCCACCCGGGAAGCACCAAGATGTATCAAGACTTAAAGAAGAACTTTTGGTGGCCAAATATGAAAAGAGACGTGGCAGAATGGGTTGCGAAGTGCTATACCTGTCAGAAAGTAAAGGCAGAACATCAACGACCAAGCGGATTAATTCAGCCCCTGAAGATTCCAGAATGGAAATGGGAAAATATCGCTATGGACTTTATAGTAGGACTACCACGAACAAAGTCCGGACATGACGCAATATGGGTTATAATTGATCGTCTTACGAAGTCGGCGCATTTCCTTCCAATAAATGAGAAGTCGTCACTGGACAAGTTGGTTCATCTGTATGTGCACGAAATCGTATTAAGGCATGGAGTACCTGTATCAATAGTTTCAGACAGAGATCCCCGATTTAACTCAAGATTCTGGAAGCAATTCCAGTTGTGTCTTGGCACGAAGTTGAATATGAGCACGGCGTATCACCCGCAGACTGATGGCCAGAGTGAAAGAACAATTCAAACAATTGAAGACATGTTGCGCAGTTGTGCAATCGATTTTGCTGGAAGTTGGGACGACCACCTGCCATTAATTGAATTTTCATATAACAACAGCTATCATTCCAGTATCGGCATGCCACCATATGAAGCTTTGTACGGGCGAAAATGTAGATCACCAACAAGTTGGGATGAAGTAGGAGAAGGAAGAATTCTCGGCTCAGAATTGGTACAACAGTTGCATGACTCAGTCAAGTTAATTCAGAAAAGGTTGCTTGCTGCTCAAGATAGACAGAGGAAGTATGCGGATCCAGCGCGTAAGGATGTTCAATTCCAAATTGGCGAAGCTGTGTTGCTAAAAGTGTCACCAGGAAAGGGTTGATAAGATTTGGCAAGAAAGGAAAGTTAGCACCTAGATACGTAGGTCCTTTTGAGATTTTGAGTCAAGTAGGAAAGGTGGCCTACGAGTTGGCCTTACCACCTCAGTATCAGCATGTGCATAATGTGTTCCATGTGTCGTTGCTTAAGAAGTACAATCCTGACGCTAGCCATGTGATAGAATATGAACCTGTAGAAATTCAGGCAGACCTGTCATTTGTGGAGCAACCGGTTAAAGTACTCGACTGGCAAGTAAAGAGTCTTAGAAATAAATCAGTAAAGTTAGTGAAAGTACTTTGGAGGAACCCTAAGGTCGAAGAGTCGACTTGGGAGTTAGAGTCTGATATGCGTTCCCGGTATCCTCATCTGTTCTCTTAGATTCTGGGGACAGAATCCCTTAAGGGGGAGAGGATGTTACGACCGGCATTTTATGTAATATTATTTGTGAATAATATTAAGTTAAATAAAAATATATTCAATGCTTGTACGTTTGTGTGAGTGAAAATTTATGCATTATAAATTTGCTTTGGGTAGTATATGATTTTTCAAAGCAAGAATTTATTTAATTTCTTTATTTTTGATTTATAAGGAATATTCTAAGCTTTGGAAAAATTTTCTTTTAAAAGACATTTTGTACACAAATTGTGAAAATGATTTTATAAAGTCTCTAAAAATACAAGTTAATTTATGGTAGAAATTTTATAATTTTTGAACTTGTATTTTATTTTATAAAAATAAATCATTATAAATTTTAGTTGTCATAATTATTAAATTACATGAATAACCTTGCATGCAAACTCTCTTCTATTTAACCAAAGGGCAAAGAAGACATTCTCCACCCCACTAACTCACATTTTGCTAGCCAAATTACCTCCTTGACCTTGCATGCAAACTTGCCTAACTTTAGCTAGAGGGTTACTCTTGTCATTTCCTAAATCCACTCACATTTAGCCTAGTCAAAGACATAAAAACAAAACTAAAGTGATGATCACTCCATTTTCACTCCACCCTCCCCTTTTCTCCTCCCTCCCTCTCGGCTCAACCCTCACTCTCGGCCATCCCATAGCCGAGGCCCTCCATCCCCTTCATTTCTTCATTCTTTCACCCAAACAATCATCTTATATTCAAGTAATTTTACTCCCTATATGTTATTCTTATATATTTCAAAAGTTTAGAGTGAAAAACCTATGTTTTGACCTTGCATGGTGATGTTTTGGTTAAACTCAAAGTGAACCTCCTTGATTCTTGTGAATCTAAGGCTTTCACCATGAGTTATAGTATCATAGGGTCAAGAATGGCTAGACATAAGAGTGTTACACTTATGCGAATGCTGTTTTTACCCTAATCCATTCGGCCATGACTTGATAGGAGCCGAATGGATGGTGTTTTGTTGCCTTGTTAACATTTTTGTGTATTTTGTGATGATAACATGAATTTTGTAGTAAAATCTTGATAAAATCCTTTTGCATGCTAGTTGATCATTTAGTTGTAATCCATGTTAGGCTTGCATGTTGAATTATGATAAAAATTTATTTGGAAATCATGGTGTTTTGGTTTGAAAAACCCGAAGGCATGCATGCATGTGGAATTCTCTTAGTTTGTTGTGAAATTTTGATTATTTGGAAAGATTTTGTTAGTGAGCCTTAATTTCAGTAGGAATAATATGATAATATTGATTTATGCTTCTTGTTGCATGGTAATAATTTGTGGTTATCTTTTATAAAAATATATATCTTGTTGTTTCAAAGGCATGAAGATTTGCGATTTGTTAAGAGTAGTCTCTTTTGTTTTGCCATAGTTGCACCTTAGGTAAGGATGATCTCACCAAGGGTATTTTAAGAAAAAGGGAGTTAGTTCAGTAGAATACCAAGTATAGGTCTTGGTTTAAGTATTTAGTTGTTGATAATTGGGTTTGTCAAGTCAAAACCTTGGAAAATGAGAGTTATAGTTTCTGCAGAAAAATCAGTTTAGTACCCTGAGGTTTAGAGTGAGTTTTGACCATGTCATTGATGTGCACTTTGAGGCCCAAGCCACCAGAAGTTAGTATGGGGAGTATATAATAGGTTTTAGGAGTTGGTTGGAGGTTTGCATGTCATTTGGTTAGGTGCACAAGTAGAATAACAAAATCTGTCCAGCAGGGGACAGTTTTGTTGCAACTTAGAAATAGGGAGATTTGGCCATGTCATGGGTAGGCCCTCATTAGGCCCAATTGGGCCTTAGTTAGAGGGTATGTCAGAGAAGTTTTTCCAACCATAGTTCATAGGATATGATCTAGAACCATGTGCCACAAGTTAATTCAAGTCAGGGCATTTTCTGCCCAGAAAAACAGGGGAACCTTGGACTTTTAGCTTAGGCCCAAGAAGGCCCAAGCCAGGCCTTTGAGCCACATCAAGCTTATGAGATGCCCTTAGGTCAGGAGAGTCTTGTGTAAAAATTTTGAAGAAAAACTTGTAGTTTAAGAGTGTCTAATGCACTCAAGAAACCTTAGTTACCATTCTGAAATTTGCACCAGTGAGCACTTTCACTTATCACATAGTTTTAGGACACTTAGAAGTGAGTATTAGGTCAACCACCATAGTTGTAAGATAGTATAAGGTCAGTAGAGCAAAAGGCACAAGTGAGGGTCAATAGGTTTTGGATAATTTAGGAAAGGCGCATTGAGTTAGGAAGCCCAAATTCGAAGACTTCGTTTAGTTAGCGACCAAGTAACTTAAGTGGTGAGTCGAGATCATCCAAGCCTAGTGTGGCATTATGGTGTATATGATGTTATTTGGTATTAATATACGATATGTGATTATGTGGCTACGTGTGTACATTTGAAAATATAAATGGTGGATATGAATTAAGTGTGTATAGGCCTAAGTGCCATCCATGTTTAATTTCGGGTTGTAAATAGGTTAAGATGGAAAGAATATATTATAATGAGGATTATTATTATTTATGTAGGATCTCGAGACGAGGGAAAACTTGCCATAAAAGTCGAGTGAAGCTCCAGTTGTTGCTCCTACCAGTCAGACCAGACCAGTCTATCTCAAGGCAAGTGATTCAACTTGACCTTCGTATTTACTGTAAACAGTTCATATATATATCGATGCAATTATCCTGAGTCATTTTGATATATTTAAATCAAGAGTATCTTTTGTTTATCTTTGAGTTACATAGAGATGCCATGAACCCTCGAGTACGTATTGCAAGTAGTTCAAAAGTCTTTCATGATAGTTTAATGCCATGATAAAATAGAGATTTGTTATAATACCTTATTGATCCTTTTGTTTATCATGCTATTGATCCCTGAGAAATCTTGATATTGCACCCTGATGCTTTGATTCAACTCTTGAAATAACCTCGATAGAAACTTTATCTTGATACCTAAAAGCCAATCATTTCTTAAATTCATTCATGATTGTTTGATAACCCTATCCTTACCCTAAAAGCTTGATACCCTGTTATATCTTGAGCTGATGATCACTTTCTTTATATTTTAACACCTCTATCCTATTGGAACCAGTGATGCTTATCTTCTTGATGTTCTAATACCTATACCTTGTCTACAACCATTGCTTTAAGCCTAGTTTGGCATTACTCTTTCATATTATCCAATAGCCTTGCTTAATTTCCTTGTCAAAATTCTTGTTTATGGAAATCTCTCGATTACCCTAATATAGTAAAGTCTAGTGGATCATGGCCCTGAGATTTAGTGTCATATTTCCAGTGTTTCAAGTTGACCTATAATCCCCTGATAAAAAAATGATTTCAGTCAAAAGAGATTTTGTCATAAATCGGCATCAGTTTTCAAAATGAATAAAAGGTGGATTTTTCAGTCCCAAAGGGGGACAAATGTTTTCTTGAATGGTGGATCTGGACTGAGACGCGAGTCCTTTCCACACTTATATTAGGCTTAAAAGTTGCCTAGGGATTCCCAATAATGTTTTAGAACCCAGCGAGGTTCGGGATTACTTCGCGGCTGATCACCGGCTGTAATCCGTAGCGTCATAAAATGATTTTGATTAAGAATGGTTTTAAAATTTGTTTTGATGTAAGCAAAATGATGCCAACTCACATAAGTTTTATCTCTCGATTATCATTGATTATGTCATTCCATTGTCATTCCTAAAGGTATATCTCGATTTATGCTTTGCGTTGTATTGTTAGCACTTGTTGAGCTTTTGGCTCACTTCTTGCTTTACCCTGATATTACAGCTAGCAGCCATGGTTAGATTCGAGCAGACTGCCCGTAAGACCTGTGATGCTGATGTTTATGTTCGAGCTCAGGTAGAATAAGTAATAATAGTTGTGTGAGGACTCGGTATTTGTAATCAGATGTAATAGTTGGTAGTGTTGGGCTGTTCCAAACCCTAAACTGTAAGATCTTGGATTTTGGTTGTGTAATACTCATTAAAATGATGTAATAGCTATAATTATTTTGCTATTTAAGTTGGGGGTGTGACAGGATCGCTTCTGAAACCTCTGACCAGATCCTCCTAGATTCGTCTCACCAGTAGTACCTTCAGATTTATTTTCTTATCACCCTTCTCTTTGGCACCCAACTTTTGATCACTTTCGATTACTAGGGCATCCTGAACTATAGAGGGATATGTCTTGAGTTTCAAAGCTATAACTCCACTACAGATTTCTGACTTCAATCCCTGCTGGAACCTCTTTGCTTTCTGAGCCTCAGTACTCACATACACCGGTATCAATCGGTCCAATTCCGTAAACTTGGCCTCATACTCTGCCACACTCTTTTCATCCTGCTTCAATTCCAAGAATTCAACTTCTAACTAATTTTGCAAACAATCAGGGAAATACTTTTCCAAAAACAATTCCGTAAACCTAGTCCAAGAAACAGGACCTTCTCCTTCCAAGGTATGAGTGGATTCCCACCAATAATTTGCTTCACCCTTCATAAAATAACTTGCATATTCAGACTTAAGATTATCATTTACTTGAGTGAGGTTAAAGGCTTTTTCCATCTCCTTTAACCAAATCCTGGCCGCAACAGGGTTCACCTCGCCCTTAAACTCCGGGGGCTTTACCGACTGAAAAGATTAAAAGCTAACAGTTTGGTTCACCTTTCTTTATTGAGGCTGCTGCTGAAGCTGCAGCTATTGGATTTGTTGTCGCTGCACTGTTGTATGAATTGCTGCTGTTGCAGAAATTGTTGTTGCTGCTGCTAAAATTGTTCTTGCTGCTGAGCAATTTGATTAGACTGTTAGGAATATATGTATACTAGTTTGATGATAAGCTAAACAAAACACTTAAGTAGAAAATTAGTGTTTGTAGCCTCAACGGATAAGACCACTTTGGCTATCCGTTGATAGAGTAGCTTTACTTAGAAATAAGTTTAGTATTGTAGCACATTTTTGTCTTTGTAAATGAGTCATAATTCTTAGAAGTTGTATGAAATTATAAGTCATGTTGACTACTAGTAGATATGTAAATAGGAGGGCTAATTGTAAATATTTCATGCCTTGTAATTTTGTATAAATAAAGTAGTATCAACTGGTAAATTAAAGACCTTCAACGGATGAGAAACAAAGCCTCAACGGATGTCTCTAAAGCTTCAACGGATAACATCCATCAACGGATGAGTGCATCAACGGATAAAGCTTCAACTGCTAAAACATCAATGGATAAGAGCATCAATGGATAAAACCACCAACGGATGAAAGCTTCAATGGATGCTCAGTTCCATAGCAGTTGATAGTGACAATTCTTAAGCTGACAGAGGCACATGGGTTGACAGAGACAATTGGAATGTGGTAGGCTCTTGGAGGAATCAAGAAAAAGCAGCATTTCCATTCTGCTGCAAACAAGGAAGTATTCAAAGATTCACAGATTATCTTAGATTGCATTGGATAGAGAAATGAAGAAGAAACATGAGAAGGACTATTTTATAATTGTATTTTATCTTTTTCTTCACTTGAAAAACTTGGTGATATATAAACGAAGTTATAGCTAGTAATTAGGTGTGAATTTTCAAGAGCTGTTTAGAAAAATTCAGAGAGAAAATCATCTCGTTTGTACTAGGAAGCAGCTGTGAACAATTCTTTGTATCACAGATTTTCTGAAATACACATCTCTGGTGGAATAACAAATCTACCAGAAAAGTTTTAAAAGCTTCTGTGTTCTTTACATTTGTGTTTTGAATATACATCTGTCCGCACTTGCCTAAAGCAATTCACACACATCTGTTCATTATATATCTAGCCTTTGAAACTGCTCAAAACTTTAAAAAAATTTGAGATTTACATTCATCCCCCCTTCTGTAAATCTCATTGTTAGTTCCTTGAGAATAACAATTGGTATCAGAGCAAGGTCTTGACATACAAAGAGTTTAAAGATCTATTCTACTAACATCATAAGTATGAAGGATATTGGAGTAAAGATTCCAATCCTGGAAAGAGATAATTATCATCACTGGAAAGTGAAGATGCATCTACATCTTCTCTCTCAAGATGAAAGCTACCAAAACTGCATTGAGAATGGTCCTCACATACCTCATAAAGTGGCCACAGCTGCTACTGCCACAGTTGCTGTTGGACAGTCTATTCCTAAGACAAGAGCAGAATGGACTCCTGAAGATATTGAAGAGGTTCACAAGGACAAGAAGGCCATGAACATTCTTTTTAATGGCCTAGACAAAGATATATTTGATAATGTCATTAACAACCTCTCTGCTAAGGAAATTTGGGATACTGGACAACTTATCTGTGAAGGTACTGAGCAAGTTAGAGAAAACAAAATGCAGCTTCTCATTCAACAATACGAATATTTTCATTCTGAAGAAGGAGAATCATTGAATGATACTTTCAATAGATTTCAGAAACTGTTGAATGGATTGAAGCTGTATGGCAGAGTGTACCAAGTCAAGGATTCCAACTTAAAATTTCTAAGGTCTCTACCAAAGGAATGGAAACCTATGACTGTTTCACTAAGGAATTCTCAAGATTATAAGGACTTCACACTTGAAAGATTATATGGAATTTTGAAGACCTATGAACTTGAGATGGAGCAAGATGAGCTATTGGAGAAGGGAAAGAGAAAAGGTGGATCAGTTGCACTTGTAGCTGAAAATGAGAGAATTGAAGCTAGGAATGAAGAAAAGACAATGCCTAGTCTTAAAATTGCACAAGCAAATCAGAATCAAGCAAGGGAAAGGAGCAAGCAGCTGAGGTTGAAGACAATTCCAGTCAAGATGACTCTGATGATGTTGATGAACATCTGGCCTTTCTGTCCAGAAGATTTGCAAAGATGAAATTCAAGAAAAACACTAGAGCCACTAAGCCAAACAAGAACATGGTGGACAAGTCTAAGTTCAAGTGTTATAACTGTGGCACAAGTGGACACTTTGCAAGTGTTTGCAGAAATCCAACTTCTGAAAAGAAGAAATTTGAGCAAGTGGATTACAACAAGAAATATTTCGAATTGTTCAAACAAAAGGAAAGGGCTTTTCTGACTCAGGAAAATGACTACGCAGCTGATGGAGCCAATGAAGATGATGATATGGAGTATGTCAACTTAGCCCTGATGGCTAATTCTAATGAGAATGAAACTAGTTCATCAAGCAACCAGGTAATCACTACTGACCTCTCTCAGCTTTCTAAAGATGAATGCAATGAAGCTATAAATGATATGTCTACTGAATTGTATCATTTACGTGTTTCCCTTAAATCACTGACTAAAGAGAACATGAGAATTAAAGAGAATAATCGGTTCTTAAGTGATAGGAATGCTATGTTAGAGGGTAAGGTAATTGAGCTTGAAAAGATTAGAATCAAATGCTTATCTGTTGAGAGTGAACTAGAAGAGTCTGTTAAGAAAGTAGAAATTCTTTCTAAACAACTAGAACGTGAGCAAGAGGTAATTAAGGCCTGGAAAACATATAGGGATGTTAGTGCTCAAATTGTCAAAGTTCAAGGAATTGAATCATTCTGTGAGAATGCCTGGAAGAAAAACAAAAAGGAAATGGAATTGGTTGATGGACTGTCAATGGATGTGGAATCAACTGATGATGAAAGTCATCCGTTGAAGGAAGCAAAGGAGCATCCATTGATGGCTCATCAGTTGAAACAGGCAAATGGTTCTAAAAAGGATAATTTGAAAAATCTCAGTAAGAAGTTTGGTTCAACTTCCAAGAACTTTGTCAAAGAAGAAGCTAACACATCCAAAGATGCTAGTAAGGTGAATATAAGACACATGACTTTAGATCAGTTGAATACTAGGCTTAAGTTGGTTGAGGATAAAAAGGAAACCAAAAGAAAATCCAATAGAAATGGGAAGGTAGGGATTAACAAATATAACAATTACACACCTGATAAGTATGCCCCTACGAAAAGTTGTGTGCATTGTAGTAGTGTTAATCATCTATCTGCTAACTGCAAATCTGTTAAGAATGCTCCCATGCCTTTAACTCCTTCCATGCCTAACATGTCTATGTCGCCATTGCATGCCATG
Source organism: Apium graveolens (assembly GCF_009905375.1). Classification (NCBI taxonomy): domain Eukaryota; kingdom Viridiplantae; phylum Streptophyta; class Magnoliopsida; order Apiales; family Apiaceae; genus Apium; species Apium graveolens. The sequence continues at coordinate 59,934,072 of NC_133655.1, forward strand.
CCTGTTCTGTCTCAACAGAATCCTCATGCACATTTTACAAACATGCCATATGTTAATAATCCTTATTTTGTTGCATTTAGTATGCCTCAAATGCCATACAACATGCCTATGTAGAATAACATGTTTGCACAATCTATGCCTTATCAAATTCAACCAAATATGCTAAATAATTATGTGACTAACCCTATACTTCAACCAACTACATCTGAGACCAAGGTTGACTCAAAGTTACCTAAGTCAAAAGGTGCAGGAAGTGTGAAGTCTTGGAAAAAGACTAACAAGGCTGGACCCAAGGAAACTTGGGTACCAAAATCAACTTGATTTGATTTTGTTGTGTGTAGGGAAAAAGAAGGAATCTATGGTACTTAGATAGTGGTTGTTCAAGGCACATGACAGAAGATTTCACCCTGCTCACAGAGTTCAAGGAGAGAGTTGCCCTTAGCATAACCTTTGGAGATGACAGCAAAGGGTTCACTATGGGATATGGCTTGATTTTAAAGGAAAATGTCATCATTGATGAAGTTGCACTAGTTGATGGTCTCAAACAAAATCCATTGAGCATCAGTCAACTATGTGACAGAGGGAATACTGTTTCCTTCAATTCTAAAGCATGTGTTGTTACCAGTAAGAAGGACAACAAAGTGGTTCTAACTGCAGTTAGAAAAGGGAATGTGTACTTGGCTGACTTCAACTCTACAGATGTAGAATCAATCACTTGTCTTTTCAGCAAAGCAAGTCAAGATGAAAGTTGGCTATGGCACAAGAAGCTGTCCCATTTGAATTTCAAGACAATGAATGATCTAGTAAAAAGGACTTAGTTAGAGGAATGCCTCTAGTGGAATTCTCAAGGGATGGACTATGTGATGCTTGTCAGAAAGGAAAGCAAAAGAAAGCATCATTCAGTAAGAAGCTTGAATCAGCAATTGATGAACCATAACAACTGCTACACATGGATCTTTTTGGACCAGTCAATGTATTGTCAATTTCAAGGAAAAGATATTGCCTAGTGATTGTAGATGATTTCTCAAAGTTTTCATGGACCTATTTTCTTGGTTCAAAGGATGAAGCTAGTGAAATCATTATCAATCATATCAAGCAACTCAACAACCATCCAGATTTTAAAGTAAGGAATATCAGGAGTGACAATGGAACTGAGTTCAGGAATTCTACCATGAGGCTGTTCTGTGAAGAAAATGGGATCATGCATGAGTTCTCAGCTCTAAGGACTCCACAACAAAATGGTGTGGTGGAAAGGAAGAACATATCACTAATTAAAGCTACAAGAACAATGCTTGAAGAGTCAAAACTCCCAACATATTTTTGGGCTGAGGTTGTTAACTGTGCATGTTACACTCAAAATATTTCTCTAATTAATCAGGCAAAAGGCATGACTCCCTATCAATTGTTCAAGAGAAGAAAACCAACCTTAAACTTCCTTCATGTCTTTGGTTACAAATGCTACATTCTAAGGAACCAACCTGATCACAAAGGAAAGTTTGATGCAAAGGATGATGAAGGGATATTTGTTGGGTATTCTGCTGGAAAATCATATAGGGTCTACAATCTAAGAACCAATTTTGTTATGGAATCTGTGCATGTTGTGTTTGATGAAAAAAAGATTGATGGACTAACAGATAAGGGACCCATGAAGGACTCAAATTTGACAACATTGAGATATATTGTGATGATAGTGAAGATGAGAATGATGGAGAAGACACCTCAAAAAGGATTCAAAATTTGCCTTTGGATAATGCATAAAATGCTGCATCAATTAAAAGTCATAAGTCAGCATCCGTTGACAGAAGTAATGCAGCATCCGTTGAAAGACAAAATGCATCATCCGTTGAAGTACATAATGGAGCATCCGTTGATCATAGTTCATCAACGGATAATCAAATTACATCATTAGTTGATAGAACTCCCAGTTCCTTGCAAATGACCAATAACTCAGGGGGAGTTTCAACTAATCAACACTCTATCTCACATCATGACAACACTGAGGCCACCTCATCTAGAGCTAATCTACCACCTCAATGGAACTGGACAAAGAATCATCCCTTTGAACTAATCATTTGTGATGCAACATCTAAGGTGCAAACTAGAAGGGATACTCAAGATGAATGTCTATACAGTAGTTTTCTATCACATGAGGAACCTAAGAGAGTGGAAGAAGCTCTATTCATATTGGATTGTAGCTGTGCAAGAGGAGCTAAACCAATTTGAGAGGAACAAAGTATGGAAGCTGGTACCCAAGCCAAAGAATAAGAGTTCTATTGACACAAAATGGGTGTTATGGATTAAAACTACTATATATAATTGCTGTATTTAATACTAAGGAACGTGAGCTCCAAGGCTCGATTTGACTGCTCTTGTGTTTCGTGACTCAATCTGCCTTAACAAGATGCCTACGTACCTTGCTGATTGCCAAGGATCAAGTCAAAAAACGTAGTTCTGATCTGTGGGGTGAGACCCCTTATATAGATGTTGGTGGTCCTTGAATTGGACTTGGTATAGGAGACTTGGTGGACAAGCCTCTGAATTAGGATAGACTTAGGAGTCCTAGGAAGTAGGAAGCTGATTCCTTATCCTTTTAGGTCCCCTTGAGGCTAATCTCTAAGGATTTATATCCTTATCGGGACTCTTTTCAACATCTGATTTCTCCCTTATTAATTAATTATGAAATTAATTAATAATCAGGGCTTTTGGGCCTTTTTTATTCCACCAGGCCTGATCTGGTCCATCAGGCTTAACCTTTCTGGTCTGAATATCATATATCTTTTTATTGGGCCTAGCAGCCCACAGCTTGTACAATTAATGCACTATTTAATTATACAATCATAATTTATTTATCCCTATCATTTGCCCCCCAACTTTTGGGAAACATTGAATAGGTTTCGCAGAAGTTAAGTCCATTTGTTCCCTTACAGGGTTTCGTTTTTCCGTAAAGTGTGGAGCGACCTACACGTTTACAATGAATTTTTCCTTTTATTTAGGAATTATTTTGATTTCCAGGAATTTTTCCCTTATTTCCGGGATTTTTCCCTAATTTCTGCAATTTTCCCTAATTTTTCTGGGATTTTTCCTTATTTTTCTGGGATTTATCCTTAATTTCTGGATTTTTCCCTTAATTTCTGGGATTTATCCTTAATTTCTGGATTTTTCCCTTAATTTCTGGATTTTTCCCTTAATTTCTGGGATTTATCCTTAATTTCCTGGGATTTATCCTTAATTTCTGGATTTTTTCCCTAATTTCTGGGATTTTTCCCTAATTTTCTGGGATTTATCCTTAATTTCTGGATTTTTTCCCTAATTTCTGGGATTTTTCCCTAATTTTCTGGGATTTATCCTTAATTTCTGGATTTTTTCCCTAATTTCTGGGATTTATCCTAATTTTCTGGATTTTTCCCTTAATTTCTGGATTTTTTCCCTAATTTCTGGGATTTATCCTAATTTTCTGGGATTTATCCTTAATTTCTGGATTTTTTCCCTAATTTCTGGGATTTTTCAGCAATTTTCTTACTTTTAGCCCATTTTCTGATTAATTAAATAATCAGAAAATTGGCTTTTATTGCATAATGCATCCTAGGCGTTGTTGACCCCCGCCTAGGAGACGACCTTCCAACAGCGCCTAGGAATATTGTCTCCTGGGCGTTGTTGGAGGCCCCATACTTCCTAGGCGTTGTTGACCCCCGCCTAGGAGACGACCTTCCAACAGCGCCTAGGAATATTGTCTCCTGGGCGTTGTTGGAGGCCCCATACTTCCTAGGCGTTGTTGACCCCCGCCTAGGAGACATCCTTCCAACAGCGCCTAGGAATATTGTCTCCTGGGCGTTGTTGGAGGTCCCATACTTCCTAGGCGTTGTTGACCCCCGCCTAGGAGACATCCTTCCAACAACGCCTAGGAATATTGTCTCCTGGGCGTTGTTGGAGGTCCCATACTTCCTAGGCGTTGTTGACCCCCGCCTAGGAGACGACCTTCCAACAGCGCCTAGGAATATTGTCTCCTGGGCGTTGTTGGAGGCCCCATACTTCCTAGGCGTTGTTGACCCCCGCCTAGGAGACATCCTTCCAACAGCGCCTAGGAATATTGTCTCCTGGGCGTTGTTGGAGGTCCCATACTTCCTAGGCGTTGTTGACCCCCGCTTAGGAGACATCCTTCCAACAGCGCCTAGGAATATTGTCTCCTGGGCATTGTTGGAGGTTGTTCGAGCTTTGATTCATTCAATGAACTTTGATTTTAAATCTTTTCAAAATTCAAATCTTATGGGCTTCCCGCCTTTTTCTTAGGCCCAGGCCCATTTGTGCATCTTTAAGCTCCTCTATATAAGAGGTGGAGTGTGAGTTCATTTCTCACACTTCACCTTCACAAAAATTTCTAAACTTCAACTCTGCAATTAGTCTCTTAAGAATCGCCACCTCCAAGCTATTTCCGGCTTTATACTCCACCGCTTTCTGGGCTGATTTTGAAGATTCCGTTTGAATCTTCATCTTCTTCACTTACTTTCAAGAGCTTCCTGGGTTTTTGTCTTCATTCATGGCGGATTCCGATTCATCTCACTCCCATGTCCCCCAAGCTGTCGCCCGTCCCTCTAGGGCCAGCCGAGGTAAAAAATCTCTTTTACATTCCTCAGTTATTTCTCTTAGGGATCTTTTAACCGAATTCGGGCAAGCCTTTCCTAACATGTTACACTTAGATGCATATAATTATCCTTCTAGATTTGGTCTAGATCAAGTAGGCACCATAGCCCGCCTTTTTGGCATTTCTCACCCTTATAGGGCCGAGGCTCCAGGCCCAAATGATAGGGCCTGCTACCCAAAACCTGGGGCCATTCGGGTCTATAAGGAAACCTTCTATGCTGGTTTTCGCCTACCTCCTCATCCTTTTGTTTTTCGCCTCTTGGCTGAGGCCCGAGTCTGTCCGACCCAACTCACACCCAACTCTTGGCGTTTTATTCACTGTTATATGGCCCAATCTCGTAAACACGGTTTTGAGCCAAATGTTTGTGTCTTTCGTTACTTATTTAAATTTGTAAATGCTTCTGAGGACCAAGGATGGGTCAAAATAGTTCATAGATCCTTGGCCCGTTCCTGCTTTATTTCTGGCACCAACCCCGACTCGTATCCAACATGGAAGAGTGAGTGGTTTTTTGTATTTCTGGATTCCGAGGAGGGTTGGGATCATTTTTTCAGGCCCAACTTCTCAAAAAGTATAGACGGGTCTTTAAGAGACCTAAAATTGGGGATAGATGAGGATGCGGCCATCAAGGCTATTACTGCTGATAACTTGCACCATTGCGCTCTCATCCTTTCAGAGGGTAATTTGCAAAGTTTAGGTCTAAGTGACCTCGGTCCCGAGGGTATTTCTTTCCCCTTTTTGTTCCATTTTCTCCTTTCTCTATTTGTCCTTTTTCTTACGTGTTCGTATTTGCTTGCAGCTAAGGCCGCTTTGGACACGATCTTCAAGAAGCGGGAGGCCCGTGCCGCCCAGGGCTCTGCTGTTGAGACCCACCGCGACAAGCGGGTTAGGATTGGTGACGGCCCTTCAGTCACGGTTCAGGAGGCCGTCCCTACCTTTTTATCCCAGAGGCCTCCTAGCCTTGATGAAGATACCTCTCCCTTCACCGTCACTTGGGGCCTTCAGAGGAGGGACACGGTAGTAGGGAGTTCCGAGGCTGCCGCCGTTTGGTCTCAGAGTGTGATTACGCCTCGTGACAGGGCTGAGATCGTAGAGTCTTCTGATGACCTACAGATTAAGCGTCTGGGTGCTCAGGCCGTGGCTTCTGTAAGCCTCTTCCTTTTTTAACTATTTTTTTTTTTAATTACTTACTGTACTTTGATATGTTCATGCAGATGAATACCTATCTCCAGGCTGCCCTTCACAATTTGAAGGATGTGAGGACCAGCCTAACTATTGCTGAGAGGGACAGGGATAGGTACCTCAAGGCTTCTGAGGCCAACTTCACTCGTTTCCGTGAGGTAGAGAAGGAGCTGGCGGATGAGAAGGAGAAAGTTCGTAAGCTGGAGCTGGATGCTCAAAGGGCCCGAGCTGAGGTGATAGCTGAGTATAAGGCATCTCAGGACTTTCAGGATGTCCTAAATGCTGAGTACGATGCTAACTTCCCGGAGACCTTTTCTAGCTGTTGGGAGCAGATAGTAGAGGAGATTGGGAAGAAGATTCCGGAGGTGACTCTCACTGCCTATCCAGTCCCTGACATTCCTGGGAGAGAGCCTCTTCTTGATGACATCCCTCTTTCTCCTATTCTTGCTTCTTCTGCTGAGGCCGAAGCTGTTTCTCCTCGAGGTGTTGATCATGTTCCAGTTCCTTCTTCTGCTGCCAATGAAGGAAACATCGATGATGACTTCTTCAAGGATCTTTGAGTATTTTGTTTTTCTTGTTTGGCCCATTGTGGCTTTCTATGTATTGACTTAATCGCATTCAGAACTTATTACCCTTCGGGGCTTGTATTCTATATGTTGCTTTTCTTGCCTTTTTCTGTTTTATCTTTACCATCTTAATATGCATTTGAACCTTAAACATCCTTAGATAGAAATAATTTCAAACTCTTTAATATGAAGTCTGGTTTTCCAAAACCTTACATAGCATGGGTTCGACCCTAATCAACAATAACTAGACAATGTAAATTCTACTGGAATATAAAATCCTATGCAAGCAAAGCTTCAAGGTGCTTTTAAACCTACTTGTCAATGACAAGTGAGAATCATACTTCTCCAATCTTACACATAGTAAACCTTCAGGTTTTGTGCGTGCCAGGTCCTCGGGACTTCAAAACCTTCCATAGTTTCCAGCTTGTAGGTTCCTCTACCCTGAACGCTCTTGACTCTGTACGGCCCTTCCCAATTTGGGGCAAGCTTTCCTTTCTGTCCAACACCAGAAGCCTCTATTTTTCTCAAGACTAGATCTCCTTGTTTAAAAAATCTCTCTTTAACCCTTAGGTTGTAATAGAATGAAGCCTTTTTCTGATATTCTACTATCTTTGCATGTGCCTCATCTCGCACTTCATCAATTAGATCCAGGGCTAACCTCTGCCCTTCCTCATTTTCTACAGCATTGAAAGTCTGAATCCTTGGAGAGGAATGCGATATCTCCACGGGAACTACTGCTTCTGCCCCATATGCCAACATGAAAGGAGTTGCTCCTGTCGTGACTCTACAGGTGGTCCTATAGGCCCATAATATTGGAAGTATCTCATCCACCCAATTATTTCTTGACTTCTCGATCCTCTTTTTTAGTCCATCCAGGATTATCCGATTTGCTACCTCTGCTTGCCCATTGGCTTGCGGGTGAGCCACAGAGGTGAATCATAACTCAATTTCATTTTCTTCACAATACTTCTTGAATTCCTCATTGTTGAATTGTGTTCCATTGTCAGTGACGAGGATACGGGGAATTCCATATCGGCACATAATGTTTTCCCACAGGAATTGTGCAACCTGCTTAGTTGTGATTTTGGCCAAGGGTTTGGCTTCGATCCACTTGGTGAAATAATCAATGGCTACAATCAGAAATTTCCTTTGTGCCGTGGCCATAGGAAAAGGCCCTAGAATATCCATCCCCCACATGGCAAAGGGAATAGGCGAGTTGATAGAGGTCAGCATCTCGGGGGGTTGTCTAACAACTGGTGCATGCTTCTGACAGCGATCACACTTCTTCACATATTCTTTGGCATCAGCCATCATTTCTGGCCAATAGAAGCCTAAACGAGTTATCTTATGAGCCAAGGCCCTGCCCCCCAAGTGTTGCCCACAAATACCTCCATGCACTTCTTCAAGAGCTAAGCGTGCCTCATCGGGCCTGAGACACCTCAGGTAAGGAACCACGAAAGATCTTTTATATAGAATCCCCTCTATCAAAGAGTACCTTAGTGCTCGAACAGTTAACTTCCGTGCCTCAATTGCATCGCTTGGCAACCAACCGGTTTGAATGTGAGCCTTGATGGGATCAATCCATGACGTCCCCAAGCCTACGGGAGCCACAAGCTTAACATCTATGCTTCGTGTTTTCAAAACACGGAAGTACACACTTCCTGAACTTTCTTCAATCTCAGATGAAGCAAACTTTGATAGCGCATCTGCTTTAGCATTTTCTTCCCTTGGAATGTGTTCAACATGGCATTCATTAAATTGGGTCATCACAACCCTTACTAGGCGAACATACTTAGCCATCGTATCATCCCTTGCCTCAAATTCTCCCTTTACCTGGGATATGATCAGCTTCGAGTCTCCACGGACCTTTAAGTTTTTGACTCTAAGTGTCCCAGCTAGGCCAAGGCCAGCAATCAGGGCTTCATACTCTGCCTCATTGTTTGTTGTTGGGAAGTCTAGCTTCATGGCATACTCAATTAAGAATCCATCTGGGCTTTGCAAAACCAACCCTGCTCCACTGGAATTTGTTTTTGATGCTCCATCAAAATAGAGAACCCAATATTCTTTGTAACACCCCCAAATCCGGGGTCGGGGATCCGGGTTGTCACGAGTTCCATTTCCCTTAACAACACCCAATCTTAATAAATAATCAACTACTCTGTACTGTGACCCCACAATAAACACACACACCACAAGTTATAGTCTCAGAGATGAATATCCAAAAATAATCACAAGTCGTTTTATTGCACAATTATATGCCAATACACCTTAAACAGGTTTCTGAATAAATTTACATTTCTTTGCCATTATTACAATTCATAAATATACATAATCTGATACATCAAAAGTTGAAAGCCTAGCCTATTGGTAGTTCCTACCTCAGCTATGGCGGCATCAGTGCTTCTAGAAAACTACGGAACGTCTCCTAACCTCTTGCGAATCGGGAGCTTGGTCCGGTTCATCTTGTCTATCTGATGTTGTGTGATGAAAGAAGAAAGCAAGGGTGAGCAGCAAGCCCACCAAAATAATATGTATAATGATTAACAATATATGAGCCTTCTCATAGTACTCATGAAAGTCTTGGTCAAAAGAAATGAACCAAGTTGATATCTTAATGCGATGAAGTCGCAAAATATTAAGTATATATATATATATACATATATACTTTTCAAAATATTGGAAGTCCTCTTCCATGCACAATATACACAAAGTCCCAGTGTATAACTGTATAAAAAAATATCGTTGCAAGGTGATCTCATATATCTAACCTTGTCTCAACGTTTTTCTGAAAATCTTTGTCATTCATAAGACAATTATTAATTAGATATAAGTTTAAAAGATGAAGTTACAAGATACCCCAATATACTTATATCTTTCCCAAATACTACTTGAACTACCACCATTCAAGTTATAATTAGCTTCAAAAGTTCATCACATAGATGAGACTATAAGGCAAGATTTGAATAGATTAAATCTTTAAAATATTATCAAAATAAAATGAAGTTACGAGATACTTCATTTGATGTAAACATCATTTTGAAAACTTGACCCTGCCAACACTCAACAATCGCCCAACCGTAGCCTTTCTATCGAAGTGCTCTGGGTAGTGTTGCAGAAATTATCCAATTGGATGATGAACTCATTACGGGAGTTTGCCGCGCCAGGAAGACCACTTACGATGATCAGTCGTAGTAGTACAACCCCACCATTTTCTACATGTAGAGGAGAACCTGTCGGATTTACTTGTCAACCGAACACTGAACTCCTAAGGAATGGACCGCCTTAGCGGAACTTCCAGGCCATTTGGGCCAATATAATAAGGCTGGGCCGGCGCTACTCGGCCACTTACGCCACTCCTAGTTCAGATGAAATCCATGACTCTGAAACGTAAAGCTTGTCCCCACTTTCCCCAAGTAGAAACTTGTTGATACGGCTCCACCAAGAAGTCGTATCTATTTGGAAAGGAGAACTCACCGATATTTCCCAGGCGATGCCTGTTAATGGATTAACTTGTTCCAAGAATTTTACTTCCCGAGTGTTGGGTAAGTAATCAACTCATTTATCAAAACAGCAACCTTGTTGCGAATATAAAACACACCACAGAGCCGGATCCCTCAGGTTTTGAGCGAGTATTTAAATCCCCTTCGAAAGGAGGATCTTAAAAAAATGAGTTTTGGGATCCGCTCTAACTTTTAAAAAAATCATTTTGAAGACTCGCAAAACATTTTTAAGAATGTTTGGAGTGAAGCTGATTTAATGAAGTAAATCAGTCCCCAGAATATTTAGAAAATGTCTGAATATTATTATTTAAATAATATTCCCATAAAGAATAATCTTTATAAAATAATTGAAGTAGAAGTATTAAAACTTATACTTGAAATGAATAGCAAATAATCAAAGATATACTTATACGAAAGTAATATCTTTATTTGAATAATCGAAAATAAGTTTGATTATTTACACCTTATTCTTTAATAAAATAAAGAACAAATCTCAGCAAATAATCGGAGTCATAGATCCTCAAATTAATATTCAAAAATATTCATTAAACAATATAAACTGAGTCATAAGCCCTCGAATGAATATTCAAAATAATATTCATTTAATATAAAATAAAAGAAGTCATAAGTCCTCGAATGAATATTCGAAATAATATTCAATAATAAAATAAAGGAGTCATAAGTCTTCGGATGAATATTCAAAATAATATTCAATAATAAAATAAAATTAAAGTTATCGAATAAACCTTATTCGATTAATAGTTTTGAAAACTATGACCATATATATATATATATAAGTATAAATATATATATATATATATATTTATATCCATATATACAAAACTACTCGGGATCCTCGACTCCCGGTTTTAGAAATATTTTCACCTTTGGGTCCCTGTACTAAGGGTATATGCAAATTACCGCTATCCTCTAGCATAGGTATTATCAACTGAATCAACAGATATATATATGGAAAGAATGCGAAACAGGCATGCATATATACCATATCAGCATGCTCCAATATATCGCAAAATTTGCTAATAACAATCATGCACTATCACAAGATAATGCATATATATATATTTACATCACAACAACAGTATATCGGGTAGAAAACTTGCCTGAGCGACCGGGGGTTACGAATGGCTCGGGACGAGTCTGGTAACCTATAAACAACAAGTAAGTTGGAATTAAACCAAAGTCACTTGTAAATCTATACTCTAACCAACTCAGACTCTAACGCTCGTTTTGCGCTTACTGATTCTCTTAAGTCACTCGAGTACCCTCGGCTCCACCATTTTTAATAATTTAACCTTTACGAGTTTTAAGGCGATTCCTTCGCGAGTGTCTTACCAACTTCCTAACACACTTACCATAAATGTTTCATGCATTAATTAACCCTTTTTGGTCTTTAACCTATGTTTCAAAGTAAGGCGAGGGGAAAGGTTTCGTTCGCGAAACGCCGTTACTTGAAACGGTCGTTTCTCCTAAACCGTGCATCGGAATCGAATGAACTACATATCAAAACGAAGCTCGTAACATGAGCTATCTAAACATGGCAGTGGTCATAATCTAGCAGGGGGTTCTCAGGTCCTAATGTTATGCACAAAAACAGTCCAAAGAAAATCGGACGTTACGACGGCTATGTTTACGCGATTACCAATGTTTAAACTACTCCAATTAACCACCAACCAACTCATAACCATCAATACAACAAAACTTCACCTAAACCATACCACATCAGTCCATAATCTCCAAGGTTTTCAACTCAAACAACCACAATCAAGACCTATGAACTATAATCAAGCTTCAATTACCAAAAACACTTCCAAATCAAACCAAACTACTAATAATCACAATCCATGCTTCTCATTTCACAACACCAACCATTAAACTTACTAACAAATAAAGTAAAGGCTAGGGTTTGAAGTTTATACCTTCCTTGGGAGGTGTTAAGTTGCTAGGAATCCTTAGGGAGCCTCCTACAAGCTTGATCTTTCCAAAGAAATCAAGAACACAAAGTTAGGCTTTGAAGTTTCTAAAAGTCCGATTTAAAGAACTGTAAAAATGAGGGTCTTACCATGATTATTTGGACAAGACTTGTGAACAAGAGTTGTAGGCCATCTCAATACCTTTCCAATGAGCTATAGAACACAATATTTGAGTGAGAAATGAAGGAGATACAGCAGTTTTAGTGTTCTGGTTCTGTTTTGGCCGAGAGCATGAAGAACAATGCCTTGGTTTCTTTTTGATTTTGATGAAAAATGATTTGCTTGGCTTGGTTGGTTTGATTTTTGTGTTTGTTTTAGTAAATTACCTAGTTGCCCTTGATTTTGTGTGGTTAAAAAGCCACCACATCTCCTTCCTTCCCATGTCATGCTTGAGTCATCCTCATGATGTCATCCTCCCCTCCTTGTCCTCTTCTCATTGGTTGGGTGACATCATCCTCTCTAATCCCTTTGATTAACTTTCTAATTGTTTGCCTAATGACCGCTGATCTGTTATACGGTTCGCTTAACTTTCGTTTTCGTTTATCGTTTGAAGGATCATACCCGGGATCTTATTACTTAGGTTCCCTTAACCTTTCTCAATATATTATATTCCTTTTATGATCCTCTCCTATAATCCTTTAATTTAAATCCTTTTTATCCTGTTACCTTTTTCTCAAATCTTTCCGTATCTAGTGTATTTCCGGGAAAAATCAAAGTGTTCGGATTTGGATTCTGACGATCTTTACATACACTTATATCCCATATAAAGTACTAATAAAATCTCAGAATATCCATATCAGAACCCCTACATAGTGTGGCATGAAAAGTTTTCTCATTCAGCAAAAACACTATTCATAAGGGTTTCAAAAATTTCCCAAAAATTGGGGTTATTACAGTCTCCCCTCCTTAAAAGGATTCCGTCCCGGAATCAGATAGAAAATGAATAGGGATACTCTCTTAGCATTGCACTTTCTAACTCTCGAGTAAATTTTCCCACATTGTGGTTCTACCATCAAACTCTTACTAGTTTGATAACCCTTCTCCTAAGCACTCGTTCCTTTTTACTCTATACCCTTCCTGGTTGCTCCATATAGGTTACGTCTGGTTGCATGTCTATGCGCTCATATGCCCCTATTTGTCTGGCATCCGAATTACACTTCCTTAACATTGATACGTGGAACACGTTATGAACTTGCTACAGGTTCGGGGGTAGGGCTAGCTCATATGCTAACTTCCCAAACGTCTTAATATATCCAAGGGTCCAACAAATTGTAGACTTAGCTTTCCTTTCTTTCCGAACCTCATCAATCCTTTTTCAAGGGTTTCCAAGGGGATACCTATAACATTACTAGGCCCCCTATTTCATACTCTTTGTCCTTTTTGAGTCAAATCAGCATACCTCTTATGTCCATCTTGGGTTACTACCAGCCGTCCTTTGATTAGATCTATTATATCCCTGGTCCTTTGGACTACTGCGGGTCCGAGCATCTTGCGCTCTACAACTTTATCCTAACATAAGGGAGATCGACATTATCTTCCCTCAAGGATCTCATAAGGTGACACCTCGATAATGACATATGATCTATTGTCGTGATATAACTAAATCCATGTTAAGTGATTATTCCAAATTTTTTCAAGTCTATTGCACAGACTCTCATTATAGCGTTTAGCATTAGAGCTTTTGCTTCTCAATACCCATTCTTTTCGAGTTCGTAATCGCTACTACCTTCCGTTCCTAATATTATACTGGTTATACTTTTGCTCGTTAGCGTTCTATAACCTTTTAATAACCACGTCAACCTTAGTATTACGAATGTGTTCCCATTCTGAATACCACCATAACTTTACTACTCCTTTTTCAGCTATTTCTATTTTCGAAAGCTTAATCCTTCATATAGAAGTAAAAGAATTTATTGAGAGATCACTATGATCATGAACACTTGTTATCTCGCATAGTTAGTACAGAAGGTGGCCAGCCTTTAGTACTTGACAAGCAATTAAACAATAGTTGGTATCCTACTAGGCTTCTATCACACAGATAGACAGTCATTCAACAATACCTCCCCTTCTGGAAGGGTTGTTCTTCTCAACTTACATGAAATGAAAAGAAGAGAAAAGAACGAACTGAAGAGAATTGTATATATATAAAAAAATATACTGCCACAAAATATCTGGCTTGGAACCTACCTCTGAACTATAGAGGTTTGTCATAAAAGAACAAAACATATACGTATTTATATCAGCATCAAGTATTATAGCATCGTATTTCCCATGCCTAAATATTTCTATTCCGTCCATCATTCTATGGACCCATGCTCTTCCTCGAGCTTATACACAATCACCTTTGAAACTCCCTCGATTTCGAAAATCGAACCTGGGATCTCATTTTAGACATCACCGTTACTAGAGTTCTATGCTTGCACCGCAACCTTCCTCATATAGTAATACGACTCTCTTTTCATAAGAGGGAATAAATATTCAATAGGTAGATACTCTACTTAATTAGTCTATCAATGATAACTTATACACTACCACGACCCGTTTAGTGGTACTCAATCTCAACATCCATTCCAATACAACTCTCACGGTTGTAATCAGCTCGTTACTCGCAGAATCATTGCTGCCTTACTATGGTCCACCACTGACCCACTGTCATCATTCACTTTCCATGAAATCTTAATAGCTAACCATACGGAGTCCATACATGTCGTATCAAATCCTTCTAAGGAGGTAACATAATCACCATTTCTGATTCATGAAGAACACTCTTGATCTCAAAGGTTCGTTTAGTCCTTTTGAAACATGGTCCAGGCTCATTCTCAAGATAGTACCTTCTAAGATAGATAGCCCGCTCATGGCGATTACACGAATTAAATCTTTACCAACTACTATTATGGCTGGGTATTGCACAGTCATCAGAAGGAATGTCAATCTTCCAAACCATAATACAACCTTCACAGTTTTAACCATCATCACTGTATTCTTTTGGCACAAGCGCCTATAATTATCCTCTTACCTTTAAAGTGTCGGCCACCTCTTTGGCCTTTCCTGATAGTAAAATTTCCTTACAGTCAATGTCACTTTAACCATCTCCAAATAAATTTTCTACCTTATTTCAATCACAGCTTATATGAAAATGCTTTCCTTAAAATCTGATGAGTAAAAAAAAAATCACCATTTTTCCATAAGTTATTGCCTCAGTCTTTAGAGGTTAATCACTGTCATGACTGACTCTCAATCATAATTAGAACATCTTTTATCTTAAGTCCTAATTGCCCTAAATAATTTCGACCATTATTGGTTCGATCCATACTTTCTCGTGGTTTAACACGTGCCCCACTTGGCAACATTATAATTATGTCATATTTCCTTTATCAACATTTCTATTCTTGAAAATTTTGAATATTACCTTTCTCCTTGTAAAACCTCTAAGGTTATCCTTCAATCGTTCCTCCTGTATTCCCTAGATACAGGGCATATTAAAATACCATTTACTATTACTAGAACCATTGTCTATATACTTCTGAAAAATTTCTCCACTGATTCTTAAAGGTTGTTGCTACATTAACCCTTTCCAAATCATACTGTCAAAACTCATACTGTCCCTATTAAGGGTGAAATTCCAACCTTTATGCATTCCCCTAGGATTCATTTTAAGTTACCGATGTTCTATCCTTAATTCCACCTTTAAAAGGTACCTGCATCCTTCCATGGATAAATCAAGTCATATATCCCTGATAAGGGTGTCTTATTCAATCATTCCCACCTCGATAGTCTATACCTAACTTCATAATAGCATCCTTATTCAAATTGAGGTCAATCCATATGGCCTCCAAAAGATAACAATGGTCATCCACTTTTCTTTCTTGATTTGGTAATGATAACATGGATGTTCTGGAAGATATTGGTCATGTTCAACGTGAACTTCTTCTTAATAATTCCTTATTTACTTTTGTTGTTTATCTCAACAGTCATCTCAATGTTGGGATATCTTTCATATCTGGCATCTCCCTTTCTGGGTATCATGCCACCGGTCTTACACTTTACCTTCTTGAAGGTCACTTCCTTCACCCAATTTTCTTAATTTCTTACTTTCTTGTCTCCTCAGTCTATCCGCGTCTCATTATTTATCCTTCGAATTATCTCAAGGTTTCCTCGAATCTTCCCAACTTACAGGGGATAAAATATATGTATCTCTTATACCTTCAACCATCAATTTAACTCATGGTGAATCACTCTCATCCGGACGATTACCTACTTTTCTATTTCTATTTCTACGAGTCTTTAGGGTTTCCTCATACCCAACTCCCTTATCATTCCTCAAACTCTCTTGCCTTAATATTCCTTTCTCTTATCATTATTTCATGAACCAACACAACATAAGCATTGATTTCAAACATCCCGTCATTCTGGATTCGTGTCTTCAGAACGAATCTTGATAACTTTTACAACTTAGATTCATAATTCATCATACTCGTCTGCCTTTGTTCTGGCTCTTAAGCTTTTACACTATCTCCATAACCTTGGGAAGTACTTTCCTGAAAACAATTGACTGAACTTAAATCAGTTTATTATAATCTCTTGCTCCGTGCCTTCCTTGGCCTTTCACCAGCGGGTGGTCTCTCTCTTAGGAGGGTAAGTGACAAAACAGTCTTTTGTGGTTCGTCAATCATTTAGAATCTCAAATGATTCATCTATTTCCTTTAGCCAGGCTCTTGCCTCGACTGGGTCAGCTTGTTCCTTGGAACTCTGAGAGCTTAGCGACTTAAAGGTCATGAAAGAATTTCCCACCGCACTGTCTCCTCAGGGTGGTGGTTGGGGATAATAGTCTAAGTTCTCTTTAGACAGGTCCATGAATTGCCGTATAGGGGTACCATCTCGGGTCTCCTGTCCTTACTCGACTTTTGTTTCCTCAGTCTAAATATTTCTTCCTACTCCCCATAATTGGGGTCATCTTACATAATTTAAATCCTCATTTTCCACTTCATCATGTTATGGGTTCCTTTTGTCTTGGTGGCAACCTCCCTGACTATCACGTTCAGGGTTTGCTCTAACTCTTATTCCTCAAACTAGCTTTCATCTAAGATTTTATCTTTAAGCTCTTAAACCTTTGGAACCCAAATTCTATAGGAATACCTCATTATTCCCTTATCATCTCTCTCGGTATTAATCTCATACCTATTTGTTGGCTCTCTGCCTTCATTCATCACTTTTACTGGCACAATATGTTCTTTTCCAATACTTCGGGTTGTATTGCTATCTCAAACAGCTTTTCGGTACCGGCTCCGGTTACCTTCACTACTATTTCCATTTTCTCAAAATCTCTTATAAACTCTCCAAAAGACATTATCATCTTGAGTCTCTCCTTTTTACTAAGGGCATCAGCCACCATATTGGCTTTCCCCGAATGATAAAGAATCTCCCAATCATAATTCTTGATTAGCTCTAACCGCCTCCTCTGGCGTATGTTGAGCTCTTTCTACGTAAGAATGTACTAGAGCTCCTATGGTTTGTGAATCTCACACTTCTCTCCATACAAGTAGTGCCTCAAATCTTTAGGGCAAAACTATTGCCACGAGCCCAAGCTCATGGGTGGGGATATCGAATTTTAAATTCCCTTAATTGCCTTGACGTAGACGCGATTATCTTGTTGTGCTATATAAGAAGCACCCTAATTCCTTATGCGAAGCGTCACTTACAAATCACAAAATCTCATTTTCCATCCGGCAACGCCAACATAGGGAACATCACCAACCTTTGCTTCGGTTCTTAAAAGTTGTTCTCGCATTTCTCTGTCCATTCGAACTTCTCAGTCTTACGAGTAAGCCGCGTTAAAGGGGCTACTATCTTTACAAACTTGAACGAACCTCTGGTAGTGACCGGCCAATCCTACCTCTGGTAGTCGACCCAACCAGGGTCATCAATTCATCAGTGGTCCTTTATCCAATCTCGTCAGGATCCTCCATGGGATCCTCCTCAGCAACTATCCCTTCTAGGACAACATCCTCAACCGCTACATCCTCAATATCAACATCATCCGGTCCTGCGTTAGGACGCTCTATTGGATCCACAATCTGATCTCCAATTAGTAATAAAACATCATCGCGTTGATGTTCCTCAACTTCAGGGTTCGGAGTCCCGCTACCATATACGATAACGAACTACGCTTCTATCGCTACATTTATAAGGGTTCCCATAAGGGTTTTAACTGTCAGTACTACGTTAGGTAGTCCGACTATGAACTTGGCAAGAGTTCTTATTATCTTAGTGAACTTATTATCTTAACGTCCCATCATCTCTGAGGTTTATAACGCTTAGCTCTGATACCATTTCTGTAACACCCCCAAATCCGGGGTCGGGGATCCGGGTTGTCACGAGTTCCATTTCCCTTAACAACACCCAATCTTAATAAATAATCAACTACTCTGTACTGTGACCCCACAATAAACACACACACCACAAGTTATAGTCTCAGAGATGAATATCCAAAAATAATCACAAGTCGTTTTATTGCACAATTATATGCCAATACACCTTAAACAGGTTTCTGAATAAATTTACATTTCTTTGCCATTATTACAATTCATAAATATACATAATCTGATACATCAAAAGTTGAAAGCCTAGCCTATTGGTATTTCCTACCTCAGCTATGGCGGCATCAGTGCTTCTAGAAAACTGCGGAACGTCTCCTAACCTCTTGCGAATCGGGAGCTTGGTCCGGTTCATCTTGTCTATCTGATGTTGTGTGATGAAAGAAGAAAGCAAGGGTGAGCAGCAAGCCCACCAAAATAATATGTATAATGATTAACAATATATGAGCCTTCTCATAGTACTCATGAAAGTCTTGGTCAAAAGAAATGAACCAAGTTGATATCTTAATGCGATGAAGTCGCAAAATATTAAGTATATATATATATATACATATATACTTTTCAAAATATTGGAAGTCCTCTTCCATGCACAATATACACAAAGTCCCAGTGTATAACTGTATAAAAAAATATCGTTGCAAGGTGATCTCATATATCTAACCTTGTCTCAACGTTTTTCTGAAAATCTTTGTCATTCATAAGACAATTATTAATTAGATATAAGTTTAAAAGATGAAGTTACAAGATACCCCAATATACTTATATCTTTCCCAAATACTACTTGAACTACCACCATTCAAGTTATAATTAGCTTCAAAAGTTCATCACATAGATGAGACTATAAGGCAAGATTTGAATAGATTAAATCTTTAAAATATTATCAAAATAAAATGAAGTTACGAGATACTTCATTTGATGTAAACATCATTTTGAAAACTTGACCCTGCCAACACTCAATAATCGCCCAACCGTAGCCTTTCTATCGAAGTGCTCTG
The DNA here is from genome assembly GCF_009905375.1 of Apium graveolens. Taxonomy (NCBI): domain Eukaryota; kingdom Viridiplantae; phylum Streptophyta; class Magnoliopsida; order Apiales; family Apiaceae; genus Apium; species Apium graveolens. Next base: position 59,953,316 of record NC_133655.1, read on the forward strand.
GGTAGTGTTGCAGAAATTATCCAATTGGATGATGAACTCATTACGGGAGTTTGCCGCGCCAGGAAGACCACTTACGATGATCAGTCGTAGTAGTACAACCCCACCATTTTCTACATGTAGAGGAGAACCTGTCGGATTTACTTGTCAACCGAACACTGAACTCCTAAGGAATGGACCGCCTTAGCGGAACTTCCAGGCCATTTGGGCCAATATAATAAGGCTGGGCCGGCGCTACTCGGCCACTTACGCCACTCCTAGTTCAGATGAAATCCATGACTCTGAAACGTAAAGCTTGTCCCCACTTTCCCCAAGTAGAAACTTGTTGATACGGCTCCACCAAGAAGTCGTATCTATTTGGAAAGGAGAACTCACCGATATTTCCCAGGCGATGCCTGTTAATGGATTAACTTGTTCCAAGAATTTTACTTCCCGAGTGTTGGGTAAGTAATCAATTCATTTATCAAAACAGCAACCTTGTTGCGAATATAAAACACACCACAGAGCCGGATCCCTCAGGTTTTGAGCGAGTATTTAAATCCCCTTCGAAAGGAGGATCTTAAAAAAATGAGTTTTGGGATCCGCTCTAACTTTTAAAAAAATCATTTTGAAGACTCGCAAAACATTTTTAAGAATGTTTGGAGTGAAGCTGATTTAATGAAGTAAATCAGTCCCCAGAATATTTAGAAAATGTCTGAATATTATTATTTAAATAATATTCCCATAAAGAATAATCTTTATAAAATAATTGAAGTAGAAGTATTAAAACTTATACTTGAAATGAATAGCAAATAATCAAAGATATACTTATACGAAAGTAATATCTTTATTTGAATAATCGAAAATAAGTTTGATTATTTACACCTTATTCTTTAATAAAATAAAGAACAAATCTCAGCAAATAATCGGAGTCATAGATCCTCAAATTAATATTCAAAAATATTCATTAAACAATATAAACTGAGTCATAAGCCCTCGAATGAATATTCAAAATAATATTCATTTAATATAAAATAAAAGGAGTCATAAGTCCTCGAATGAATATTCGAAATAATATTCAATAATAAAATAAAGGAGTCATAAGTCTTCGGATGAATATTCAAAATAATATTCAATAATAAAATAAAATTAAAGTTATCGAATAAACCTTATTCGATTAATAGTTTTGAAAACTATGACCATATATATATATATATATAAGTATAAATATATATATATATTTATATCCATATATACAAAATCTACTCGGGATCCTCGACTCCCGGTTTTAGAAATATTTTCACCTTTGGGTCCCTGTACTAAGGGTATATGCAAATTACCGCTATCCTCTAGCATAGGTATTATCAACTGAATCAACAGATATATATATGGAAAGAATGCGAAACAGGCATGCATATATACCATATCAGCATGCTCCAATATATCGCAAAATTTGCTAATAACAATCATGCACTATCACAAGATAATGCATATATATATTTACATCACAACAACAGTATATCGGGTAGAAAACTTGCCTGAGCGACCGGGGGTTACGAATGGCTCGGGACGAGTCTGGTAACCTATAAACAACAAGTAAGTTGGAATTAAACCAAAGTCACTTGTAAATCTATACTCTAACCAACTCAGACTCTAACGCTCGTTTTGCGCTTACTGATTCTCTTAAGTCACTCGAGTACCCTCGGCTCCACCATTTTTAATAATTTAACCTTTACGAGTTTTAAGGCGATTCCTTCGCGAGTGTCTTACCAACTTCCTAACACACTTACCATAAATGTTTCATGCATTAATTAACCCTTTTTGGTCTTTAACCTATGTTTCAAAGTAAGGCGAGGGGAAAGGTTTCGTTCGCGAAACGCCGTTACTTGAAACGGTCGTTTCTCCTAAACCGTGCATCGGAATCGAACAAACTACATATCAAAACGAAGCTCGTAACATGAGCTATCTAAACATGGCAGTGGTCATAATCTAGCAGGGGGTTCTCAGGTCCTAATGTTATGCACAAAAACAGTCCAAAGAAAATCGGACGTTACGACGGCTATGTTTACGCGATTACCAATGTTTAAACTACTCCAATTAACCACCAACCAACTCATAACCATCAATACAACAAAACTTCACCTAAACCATACCACATCAGTCCATAATCTCCAAGGTTTTCAACTCAAACAACCACAATCAAGACCTATGAACTATAATCAAGCTTCAATTACCAAAAACACTTCCAAATCAAACCAAACTACTAATAATCACAATCCATGCTTCTCATTTCACAACACCAACCATTAAACTTACTAACAAATAAAGTAAAGGCTAGGGTTTGAAGTTTATACCTTCCTTGGGAGGTGTTAAGTTGCTAGGAAGCCTTAGGGAGCCTCCTACAAGCTTGATCTTTCCAAAGAAATCAAGAACACAAAGTTAGGCTTTGAAGTTTCTAAAAGTCCGATTTAAAGAACTGTAAAAATGAGGGTCTTACCATGATTATTTGGACAAGACTTGTGAACAAGAGTTGTAGGCCATCTCAATACCTTTCCAATGAGCTATAGAACACAATATTTGAGTGAGAAATGAAGGAGATACAGCAGTTTTAGTGTTCTGGTTCTGTTTTGGCCGAGAGCATGAAGAACAATGCCTTGGTTTCTTTTTGATTTTGATGAAAAATGATTTGCTTGGCTTGGTTGGTTTGATTTTTGTGTTTGTTTTAGTAAATTACCTAGTTGCCCTTGATTTTGTGTGGTTAAAAAGCCACCACATCTCCTTCCTTCCCATGTCATGCTTGAGTCATCCTCATGATGTCATCCTCCCCTCCTTGTCCTCTTCTCATTGGTTGGGTGACATCATCCTCTCTAATCCCTTTGATTAACTTCCTAATTGTTTGCCTAATGACCGCTGATCTGTTATACGGTTCGCTTAACTTTCGTTTTCGTTTATCGTTTGAAGGATCATACCCGGGATCTTATTACTTAGGTTCCCTTAACCTTTCTCAATATATTATATTCCTTTTATGATCCTCTCCTATAATCCTTTAATTTAAATCATTTTTATCCTGTTACCTTTTTCTCAAATCTTTCCGTATCTAGTGTATTTCCGGGAAAAATCAAAGTGTTCGGATTTGGATTCTGACGATCTTTACATACACTTATATCCCATATAAAGTACTAATAAAATCTCAGAATATCCATATCAGAACCCCTACATAGTGTGGCATGAAAAGTTTTCTCATTCAGCAAAAACACTATTCATAAGGGTTTCAAAAATTTCCCAAAAATTGGGGTTATTACATTCTTTCTCCTTGTCCCCATTGTCGACTCCCTTGTCTTGAGGTGTGGTATCTTCCTGCCCCCCGACTTCTTGGTTGGGTATGGTACATTCCACCACGAAGTCAGCTAGTGCCTGGGCTTTTATGGCCATACGTGGCTTATACTTGAGATCGAACTCTCCCAATTCTATTGCCCACTTAATCAGTCTCCCACTTGCCTTGGGACTGTGAATGATATTTCTCAGTGGCTGATTTGTTAGCACTTCAATTTGGTGAGCTTGAAAATAAGGACGCAGCTTTCTTGAAGCCATTATCAAGGCTAAAGCGAATTTCTCAATGGCTGAATAATTCAACTCAGCACCATGCAAAATTTTGCTGACATAGTATACGGGTTTCTGGACTTTTAGTTCCTCCTTAACCAACACCGCGCTCAAGGCGCTTTCTGAAACAGCCAAGTACAAGAATAAAACTTCACCCAGAACTGGCTTGGCCAACAACGGGGCCTGGCCCATATACTTCTTTAACTCTTCAAATGCCTTCTGATTTTCCTCACTCCATACAAAGTCTTTAATGTTCTTTAATGACTTGAAGAATGACAAGCACTTGTCTCCTGACTTGGAGATGAATCGTCCTAGCGCAGCAACCCTTCCTGTGAGTTTCTGAACATCCTTGACAGTTTTTGGGGGTTCCATGTCCAGGATTGCCTTTATTTTATCGGGGTTAGCCTCAATTCCCCTCTTTGAGACCATCAATCCCAAGAATTTTCCAGATCCTACTCCGAAAGCACACTTCGTGGGATTCAACATCATCTTGTGGTACCTCAGGACCTCAAAAGCTTCCCTCAAATGGGTTATATGATCAGTCTTTACTAGACTCTTGACTAGCATGTCATCAACATAGACTTCCATAGTCTTCCCAATAAGATCCTTAAAAATTTTATTCACCAACCTTTGATAGGTGGCTCCTGCATTCTTGAGACCAAACGCCATAACAAGATAACAATAAACGCCAAAGTCAGTGATAAATGATACCTTTGGAACGTCATCCTTATGCATTTTGATCTGGTTGTATCCGCTAAACCCATCCATGAAACTCAGCATCTCATGTCCAGCGGTGGCATCAATCAAAGTATCAATTCTAGGCAGCGGAAAACAGTCTTTGGGGCATGCATCATTCAGATCGGTGAAGTCTATACACATCCTCCACTTTCCATTAGCCTTCTTCACCATTACAGGGTTTGCTAACCACTCCGAAAATTGAATCTCCTCAATGAATCCAGCCTCTAAGAGCTTTTCCACTTCCTGCTTTATAGCCTCTTGTCTTTCCGGGGCAAAATTTCTTTTCTTTTGTTTCACTGTCTTCCGGCTTGGATCTACGTTTAGCTTGTGAGTAATTAACTCCGGGTCTATGCCTGGCATATCAGCTGCTGACCATGCAAACACATCACTATTTTCTTGCAAAAATTTCACTAACTTCCCTCTAAGGGGCTCCTCTAATGTGGCTCCAATGAAAGTCATCCTCTCAGGATTCTTGGGATCTAAAGGAACTGAAACCAATTCTTCTGCTGGCCTTCCTCTATTCTCATCATTTTCTCGAACATCCATATCTTCAATAGGAAGAACCTGCCCCCCGACTCCATCTGCCCTCAAAGAGGCCACATAACAGCTTCTAGCCATTTTTTGATCTCCTCTCTCTTCTCCAATCCCGTTTCGGGTGGGAAACTTCATGACTGAATGGTAGGAAGAGGGGACTGCCTTGAAGGCATGTATCCCTGTTCTCCCCATGATAGCATTATAAGTTGAACTAGCCTTTACCACCACGAAATCCAGCATCTGAGTCGCTTGCCTTGGCTCCGTACCTATGGTGGTTGGCAATTTAATTATCCCTTCCACAGGACATTCTACTCCAGCAAATCCATATATCGGCATGTCGGTTGGTGTCAACTGGGAGTCGTTATACCCCATCCTTAGAAAGGTGTCGTGGAGCAAGATATCCACAGAAGCACCATTATCCACAAGGACCCTCTTAACCGGGCTATTTCCTATTATCGGCGTTATGACCAGCGGGTCGTCATGGGGAAACTTCACACCCTCTAGGTCGGAATCATCAAAAGCCAATGTTACTTCTGTCCTGGCCCTCTTCGGGGCTTCTCCAACAATATGCATAACCTCTCTAGTATATGCCTTTCTGGAATTTTTGGACAATCCCGCAGCAGTTGGACCTCCAAAGATCGTGTTTATCACAGGCCCTCGAGGTCTCGGCCCTCCATAAATGGTGTTTATAACTGGTCCTCTAGGTTGGGGATTCCGCCCCTGATCATCTTGGTCCCTCCTACGATCTTCAAAGTTCTTCCTTCCATTATTATTTCTGTCTCCTCCATCTCCAGTATACTTGTTCAATCTTCCTTTTCGAATCAAAAACTCAATTTCATCTTTCAACTGCCTACACTCATCGGTGTCATGGCCAACATCTTTGTGAAACCTGCAATACTTGCCCTTATCTAGCTTGGCGGGATCAGCCTTCAAGGGCTTAGGCCAGCGAATATCTCTATCTTTCTCAATCTCCATCAAAATCTGACTTCTGGGAGCATTCAGCTTAGCGTATTCAGTGAACTTTTGCCCAGGTCCTCCCTTCTTGGGGGTTGAATCAGGGTTTTGTTCGGTTCTAGGATATTTGTCCTTAGCGATATACTCCAAATCAGTTTTTCGTTTCTTGCCTCCAGTGGGCTCATTACTTACTACGGTCTTCCTCATACTTTCTTCAACCTTGATATACTTCCCTGCCCTCTCTTGGAGCTGCAACATGCTCTCAGGGGGTCGTTTGGCCAAAGACATCTTAAAAAACTCATCCCTAGTTCCTTGTTGCAGTGCTATCATGGCTACCTTATCATCAAGGTCTGGGACTTTTAAAGCCTCCTTTGTAAAACGATTCAGGTAATCTCTTAAGGATTCCTTAGCTCCCTGCACAAGACTCATAAGAGATGCTGAACTTTTCTCATGGACTCTTCCACTGATGAATTGCTTAATAAAAGCCTGACTTAATTCTCTGAATGATCCAATAGAATTTGGGGGTAGGCGACTGTACCATCTTTGAGCCATACCCGACAGGGTTTGAGGAAAGGCCCGACATTTTATAGCATCATTCACGGGTTGCAGCAGCAGTGCATTAGAGAATGTCCTAACATGATTAGCGGGGTCTCCCGTGCCATCATAGGCTTTGATAGTGGGCATCTTGAATTTCCTTGAGATATGGGCATTCATTATCTCTTCTGTGAAGGGTGGAGTTGGATCATCAGGATCTCCAAGGGGAAGGAGATTGCTTGGATCAGTTCTTGGGACAGCAGCCCTTCTTCTTACCGGACCATCCAGGTCTATGATAGGAGGAGGATTTCTCCCCCTAGGTGGTATGTGGGTTCTGGTGGCTTGGTGAGCCTCCAAGTCACGCCTCAGCCTTTGGATTTCAGCCTCATGAGCCCTGATCTTTTCCTGCACTTCTTGGGGATTCGCCCCTGGGGTGCTTTGGGGGCGTTGCCTTCCATCGGCCATTAGCTCTTTTCCAGGACGCCTCCTTCTCGGGGCCACTTCATCATCCGAAGATTCGGAGTCTCTCTCAGTGTATGGACCAGAAAATTCCCGATCCTCAGGGATAGGATCCAAACCTCGTATATAGGGGGGCGACCGCCCTCGTGCTTCACTTCGCCCAGCATATCCGCTTCCTCCAACCTCAGGGTGAAGGGGCATCCCATAAGGGGGGTTAGTAGTAACAACAGTTGAATATTCATACCCGACGGGTCGAGAATTCACAGGTATATGTACTTGTTGAACTTGAGGATTCGTACCTTGAATAGTCGGGGGAGTTGTCCCTTGTGGCTGAGGTTGAGTTGCCCCTGTCTGGGCTTCCCCCTGAGTAGATGCATAAGTTGAATGGGGAGGAACCTCCACGGTTGATGAAATCACCTAGGTTGTCCCTGATGGTGTTCCCTCCTCCAGAGTGCTGGTTGTTCTCCGTGTTCTCGCCATGGTTGTTGTTCCGTTTTTCCCACAGACGGCGCCAAATGTTATGGATTAAAACTACTATATATAATTGCTGTATTTAATACTAAGGAACGTGAGCTCCAAGGCTCGATTTGACTGCTCTTGTGTTTCGTGACTCAATCTGCCTTAACAAGATGCCTACGTACCTTGCTGATTGCCAAGGATCAAGTCAAAAAACGTAGTTCTGATCTGTGGGGTGAGACCCCTTATATAGATGTTGGTGGTCCTTGAATTGGACTTGGTATAGGAGACTTGGTGGACAAGCCTCTGAATTAGGATAGACTTAGGAGTCCTAGGAAGTAGGAAGCTGATTCCTTATCCTTTTAGGTCCCCTTGAGGCTAATCTCTAAGGATTTATATCCTTATCGGGACTCTTTTCAACATCTGATTTCTCCCTTATTAATTAATTATAAAATTAATTAATAATCAGGGCTTTTGGGCCTTTTTTATTCCACCAGGTCTGATCTGGTCCATCAGGCTTAACCTTTCTGGTCTGAATATCATATATCTTTTTATTGGGCCTAGCAGCCCACAGCTTGTACAATTAATGCAGTATTTAATTATACAATCATAATTTATTTATCCCTATCAATGGGTATTCAGAAATAATATGGATGAAAATGGCATTGTCATAAGGAATAAAGCTAGATTGGTTGCCAAGGGCTACTCTCAACAAGAGGGAATAAATTTTGATGAGACATTTGCTCCTGTTACAAGACTTGAATCCATCAGAATTTTTCTAGCCTATGCAGCCCATGCCAATTTCAAAGTCTATCAAATGGATGTCAAGAGTGCATTTCTGAATGGAGAATTGGAGGAAGAAGTCTATGTGAGTCAACCTCCAGAGTTTGAAGATCCAAATTTTCCAGACCATGTGTATTATTTATTGAAAGCACTCTATGGACTAAAGCAAGCACCTAGAGCCTGGTATGAGACTTTGTCAAAATTTCTTCTAGATAATCACTTCACTAGAGGTATTGTTGACAAAACTCTTTTCTTTAGAAATGTTAATGGCTCTACAATACTTGTTCAAATTTATGTAGATGATATTATATTTGGTTCTACAGAGGATAAACTTTGTAAAAAGTTTGCTAATTTAATGCAAAGTAAATATGAAATGAGCATGATGGGAGAGCTAACTTATTTTCTTGGTTTACAAGTTAAAGAAGTTAGTGGTGGAATTTTCATTATTCAAACTAAATATATTTATGATCTTTTAATGAAGTTTGACTTAATGGAATGTTTATCTGCAAAAACTCCCATGGCTACTGCCACTAAGCTTGAATTAAACAAGGCTGAAAGTCTGTGGACATTACAAGCTATAGAGGCATGGTTGGTTCACTTCTATATTTAACTGCTAGTAGACCTGATATAATGTTTGCTACATGTCTTTGTGCTAGATTTCAAGCCGATCCTAGATAATCTCACTTAGTTGCTATTAAAAGAATTTTCAGATATCTCAAAGGGACTCCAAATCTAGGAATTTGGTACCCTAGAGAGTCTGGTTTTGATCTAATTGGCTACTCAGATGCAGATTATGCAGGTTACAAAATAGACAGGAAAAGTACAACTGGCACCTGTCAATTTCTGGGGAATAAGCTTGTGTCATTGTTCAGTAAGAAGCAAAATTCTATTTCTACATCAACAGCTGAGGCTGAGTACATTGTTGCTGGTAGTTGTTGTGCACAGATATTATGGATGAGGAATCAACTATTTGACTATGGGCTAAATGTTGACAAAATTCCAATATTCTGTGACAACACAAGTACCAAGCACATTGACATCAAGTACCACTTCATAAGGGAACACGTGATGAATGGTACAGTGGAACTTCATTTTGTTCCAAGTGAAAAACATATTGTAGACATCTTTACCAAGCCACTTGATGAATTAACATTCACAAAATTGGTAAGTGAGCTAGGTATGCTTAATTTTTCTAAAATTCATGTCCAAATTGTAATTTGTAATGCAGCCTGAAATGAATTTGTGGCAAGAGCAAAGTTGGCTTTAAGTAAAGTTTATTCTATCAATGGATATTTTCTTTCCGTTGAAAGCCAAAGTTGTTCCATCAACGGATGTTCATTATTTGTTGAAAGACAAATACATTTCTGGAAATTTTATCCTTCAACGGATAAAACTGTGTTAATCTTTAACGGATGACCGTTTACCTCATCCGTTGAACTGTCACATCAGTCGATTCAAGTGGATCACAGCCGTTGATTCTATTTTCTTAACCGTTGATACATATATATATAGTTGTATGTATTTGCATTAAATGCAGTTTTTAGAATACATGCAGTTTTTCTTTTATTCTTAAATAGCTGTAATTTACTTAAAAATATTTTTTAATCATTCTCTTTATGTTTTAATTTGAGAAAGTATAAAAGTCCCTTTGAATTCTTATTTTCACTTTACGCATCCAGCCATTGCTAGTGAGTCAATGATTGTGGATGATGCTGACAAGGGAAGACAATTTCAGCAACATTACAGAGCTGAAATTGATAACATTTCCTTGGATGCTGACAATTTTACTCATCCTGTGTCAGCCTATCAACTATTGGCTACTCAGGGCAATGATGAGGCAGAAAAGATTTTAAACCTAGTACATACTTCAGAATCTCTACAAAGGGATAAAGTTGTTGTCAATATGATGCCTTCTACAGCTGGAGAGCCATCTAAAGAATTTGGAGTAAATTCTAATGATGATGACTTTGGTTCTTTTGATGGAAGCATGAGCTTAGGGGGAGATGAAGGCCCAAGCTCTATTCCAGAGTTACCTGAATGGGCATTGACAAAAGTTGCATAAGTAGAATTTGATGATGCGGAAAGAACAATGTTCAGAATGAGTTGCATTTTCCTTTTTAGCTGTAGATCCAATTTTAGCTTCTTCAAGATCTATTCTCAGTTTATGACAACTTGTCATCACTTTCATATTGCGAGGAATGAAATAAAATTTATCACAGAAGGAATAATGATCTTCAACCTTTGCTTTATTGTATTTGCATGCTCCCACTTTTGGATCACTAATTGCCTTTTTATAAAGGTGAGTTAGGTGATTTGTAGATCCACGCTTTCGACACTGTTTCCTTGGAGCATCTACAACAAATGCAAAGTTATTGCTCTTGTTCACACCAATTTTCCCATTCTTGTTCTTCTTTTTCTTTCATGCATTCTTAGTCTTGATTTGTTTGATTGGTGTCTTAGAAACTTGGTTGACCGTGGACTTCTTCTTAATTTCACCACTAGGAGTGGTTTCTTCATTTTTATTTTTATTATCTTCATCTGCAAGCTCTTGCTTGATGACCAACTCAAGTTTACTGAAATTGGCTTCACATGCCTTCAAGAAAGGTGCATCAACTTTTCTCATCAAAACTAGGACATCTTGATTTGCAATTGCTTTACCTTTGTCACCTTCATTCTTCTTGTTGTTGTTCAAGGCATCATAGTCCAAAATAATAGCTATATTAGCATATGGTTTGTTCTTCCCATGATATTGTCCAACCAAATGAGATGCATTTCTGAAAGACTTCAGTTTCACCTCATTCTTTTCTAACTTTTCCTGCAACATAGCTTCTGTTTCACATGCAGACTTGAGCTTGTTCATAAAATATTCATTTTCTTACTTGACAGTTTCAAGCTCAACAAGCTGCAGTTCCAATTCTTGCTTCTCAATCTCAAGCTTCTGATTTATCTTTGGCAGTCTACTCACTTCCTCAGTAGTTGCCACCATGCTTGTACGGATATAAAACATCTCTACACTCATCTTTTCAATAGTTTCTTTATATTGTCTTGTATTTAAATCAATGGTAGTTAGAGTTGGTACGTCTCATTTTGATAAGGATGATTCTCCTTGCTCAAGAGCCATAAGAGCATAATTTCCAAATTCTTCATTCTCATCTTCTTCATTAGTATCATCCCAACTCTTGCCTTCAGCTATGTAAGCCTTTCCCTGTTGTTTGTTCAAGAGAGCTTCATACTTTGCTTCCAATTCTAGATAGGCTTTATCCTTCTTCACTTTCTTTGGCTTCCTACAGTCAGAAGCAAAGTGACCCAATTCATCAAAGTCGAAACATCTTATTTTTGATCTATTAACAAATCCAGTCTTGTAGCCACCTTTGTTAGCTGAGTTATACATAGTTTTTGATTTCCAATTATTGCTATTTGAGGACTGTCCCTTATTCTTGAAAACCCTGGCTTTTGACCCTTATGTTTAGAAAATTTTCTATCTAGGTAAGCTATAGATTGATCCATCTCATCTAGCTCATCAACGGTGTAGAATCATCTTCCTCTAACTCTAAAATAACTTGTTTCTGAGGTCCCTTATTCTTTTTCTCCACAACATGAATGACTGGAGTTTGAGCATCTTGTTCATCTTCGCTTGCTTCACTGTCATTAATAACTAAGGCACTGGAACCATCAACCACATGTCCTTGGTTTGCCTTTAATGACTTTCTTTGCAACATTTCAAGCTCATATGTCTTCAAGATCCCATATAAGACTTTCAATGTCATTCTACTCAAGTCTCTTCCTTCTCTAATAGCTGATATCTTCTGTTCAAGGTGGTTAGGAAGAGCTAGAAAAAACTTTAGGTTAACCTCCTCAGCTTCATAATATTTATCATGAAGTTTCAAGTCATTTATCATTTTATTGAACATTTCAAAAACTTCATTGATTCCTTCTTGAGGCTTTGCCATAAAACCCTGATACTGAGATACCAGTATTCTCCTTTAATTAGACCTTACTTCCTCTGTACCCTCACATTAAATTTCAATCTTCTCCTATATCTATTTGGTTGTGTCATAGTTGATAATATTGTTGTACATGACATTGTCAGATGCCTCTATCAGAATTAGTTGGAGGCCACTATCCAGAGAGACTTTCTCTTTTTCCGGTTCAGTGTATTTTGAGGGGTCTTTAGGGAAAAAGTGAGCTGGAATGACCATGTCTCCATCAGTAGATTCATCAACCCTTTCCATGGGGATAAAAAGGCCATTCTTGAGAATCTGGATATACATTGGATTGGCCATCTGTGATGCCCTCATTCTCGGATTTAGGAAATGAGGACCCACACACCAATAAACTAATATAACAATAGCAGATATAGTAATCCCGATTAAATAATAACAATATCTAAATATGATTAAGTTTGAGACAAGTTTACAACTACCAACCAACATAAATATAATACAACCCAAAATATAATTAAGTTCAAATTCATTCGATTCCGACATGGAATCGACATATAACCCATTGTATCTGAACCAACTTGAATAGTTCTTCCAACTAACACGCTTGCTCACACACCCAACTGCTACCTCCTCTGGCATCCAGAAACCTACAACATGGTAGGGACCTCCAGGAACGCTCTTGTGAGCGGTGTGTCTAAGTTTGGCCATCTTCTTGCTTTACTGCCATGGTTTGATCAAAGCAAAGTAAATGAGCACAGAAGCTCAACAAATAACTATATAAGCAGTTCTATAATGCAACAATAATTTCAATATCCAACTTTGAGGAATTCTACTTTAAATCTCTAGGTGGCAACTATATATGATTGGCTAAGTAAAAGTTATGAAGAAGGTTTGGGCTTTCAAGAATCAAGGCTCAGGATGGAGTGAAAGCTGACATTCATCACAAATCATTAGGAGGATTTCCATGAGTTGCTCAATTGAAAGAAATCATCTAGTCAAGCTTCAAGAATCAATATTAATATCAATACAAAGTATCAGGGTTCTCAGATTCTACAATTTATATAAAAATACGATTTAATCCATTTCATTTCATTTATAGAAGCAACTGCTTACAGAATCTAATCATCTACACTTTTATTAAATAACAAAGAAGCCTTGATTGGAATACTCATCTTACTAAATATAATACGGGTGATCAGCCCGTACCGACCTCCATCTGGTTATTATGGTACCTATGCCATTATTTTAGCCATATATCGGACAAGCCCCGCAAGCCTCTTATTTGACTAGACTAGTCCTACTAGCCTCTAACGTCTCTATCCAATCCATCAAGAATTCATTTGAAAAACCTTTATGTTGGAAGTTGGAAAAAGTTGACTAAGTTCATTTTATCATTACCAAGAATATAAAATCATTCGGGCTCATTCAAGTCAAAAATCATTCTTAAGTTCAATTCAAGATTTCAAGGAAAGTGAATGAATCAAAAGTAAACAAGGATCAATACTAAAGATATTGATCGAATGGTCAACAGAGGATACTAGTTCCGAATTAGAATATTTCCAAAGATTAGTACATAATAAGGTTCACGGGTTATCGAAGAATCTTAGTTAATCGAAACAATACGTATGAAAGTTTATAAATGTTCTCTTGGGGTTTACGAGATCATAAGATAACAGAGGGAATAATTAAGGTATTCGGTGCATAAATTAACAAGGTTACTATAAAGGTTAGAACATTGATCGATATCAAGTTATCACAAGGAGTAATATCATGGTTTATCACAATCGCTATAGAGATTCACTACTTTATCATTGCATCAATAATGTCCTCTCTATATTCAAATCATATGAGAAGTCAGAGTTACTTGCCTTAAATTGCTTTCCTGCTTAACGGGTACTGAGCTACTGCCACCTAAGATATCCTTCCCTTTACTAGCCTGAATGCCTCCGCTATCCAAATCTACAATCCAAAACAGAACCCCTAATTAGCAACTTAATCCACTCTCGACGTTTCTCAGAACGTCTGAAGATTACCCCAAATCGCGATATCACTTAAGTTATGTACTCGAGTATAATCACGTTACACATAATACGATATACTCATATACCCTTAATATCATAACTATACTTAACATTTAACAATTAATCATCGATTTAAATATTACGACACGAACATACGTTATCTCCTTTTTGCGTATCACAATTCGACCCAAAACAAAGTATACCAAGTAAGTACTTTTGGATAATTGACATGCAAGTAACAAAACCAACATGCAACTTTAAGAATCATATATCACTTAACAACAATCATCAAGAAATATCAAGAATCAAGCATAAACTTTAGTTCAAGGCAAAAACAACTCATTCGAGTTATACGCTATGGGATTTCAGGCGCATATGGGCTCAACCCCAATGCGGTACCCCCATTTTTTGGTTACCATTGGGTTTACCTTGTTCACTGGTCAGTTTTGGCTAGTACAACCACTCCATTTTCTACTTCTAATAAACGTGATTGCCCCAATTCTGGATCATCTTCTGGAATCATATAACTGTCAAAAGTGAGTGACTGTTGATCGGAACTGTTATAGTCCAAATACTCATAAGGTTGGGTCGACGCCCGCCTCCCTCCAAACTGTACTTGCAAGTTTCCCCGTAAAAAGCTCTCCACGCATACTCTTAGAAAGAACCCTATTTATCTTAAGTTAGGTAGTTCTCCCGACCATAAGACCCTTTATGAGTAAGGGGAATCGAAGGCCGGGGAATTTGTATTGGCAACAGGGAACCGTTTATCACCCAGACCTACCTACCTTATGTATTCGAGGGGGAGGCAGGAACCAAAAAAGACCCGGTTCCACACATACGAGACAGGCAGAAGGTATGGGATGACCAGTTCACCACGGAGAAAGAGAATTCGATCATATACTCATCTTCTTTGTTCGATAAATGTGCAGTGAAAAGGGATGCTAGTCGGGCTCGGCGAAGTTATAGGCCCCAATAACAAAGATCCAGAGTGATTCCTCACTCATTTCCTTACCATAGGCCTGACCGGATATCATTTGTCCACAAATTTAAAAAAAAAGTTGATTTTTAGTAGTAGTTCATGAGACCTCGAATTCCCACGTTCCAGCATGCATTATGCCAACGGGTCCCGCCCCCAACTCTAGCTAAGAAGTTGAGTTACCCTTCTTTTTTCATAAATAGAATAAAATAAAAAAAGAGATTGTCTATATCCTGTATCGATCATAGGATCACTCTATGAATAGGTCAATTCTCTGTGACCTCCCACAGTTCACGACATCCATTGCTTCTCTCGGCGAACGGCTCCTCTACCGAGGAGTAGAAGCGCCGGTCCCCTTCGGTCCAAGTTGCTTGTTCCTATTGTTAACTATCGTAGGACCTCCGCCTCCGAAGTGAATAAAGAGGAGCAAGAGCAAGAGGTTTTCCTCTCCCGACCCAGTAGTTCTGCAACTACTATCGTGGTTATTGCCAACGGGGATCCCCCATTCCGAAAGGTTACTGGACGGCCGTTAGGTCCAAAGTTGTATGCCACTGCTATGGTGCCGATAGATTCACTACTTCAGTGCCATTATCGGACATTGCAGGCTGAGCATCTATTTCTCATTTATCACTCTACACCGAGAAGGGGGATGTGTACCTCCAGCAACAACAAGAATGGAACCATAGGCTCCTATGCTGGGAGCATTTCAGGGTATAGGCCTAACCACCTCAACTCCCCATTTCTAGCATGTTATAGTTATGAAAGTCTCTCGATGACGGGAATGGGAGATTACCGGTAAGCCAGATGCTTCGCGAACCATATTCAACTTTAAGGAATTTCGTTGCACTTAAATCACCCTCATGAAGAGGCGCACTCTGATACCATTGATGTCGAATAGCTTTGATAGTCATGGCTGGATATACTACTACCTCGTCCATTAATTATACCAGAGCAAATGATGGTATAGTAATGAACATTGGGATGATACTAGGAAATATGATCCGAAGAAGCTCGATAGTACTTCCATGAACAATCCTTTGTTGGACAGGATTTTTTTTATAGTGGAAATGCCATAAAGTGCGAACTAAGATCTGTGATACGAAAACCAAAATCAGAATGAGGAAAAAAAGATATTGTGATGTAAGTCTATTATTCCTTGCATCATAGGTGTTGCTGTATCTTGAGATCCTAATTGCCATGGTTTCGCTGCATCACAAGGATAATTTGTAACAAAATGGAAAATACATGTGAATGACATTTGAAACACTCTCATCTCTATAGTACTGCTTCTTTCCCTAATAATGCATAAAGATTTGTCGGAAATCGCTAGCCGGATGGGCCAAGAAAGGCATGGGACTTGTTGCGCATTAAGGGTGATCCATCGGCCCCTTTTGATAAACTTCTTTATCTATCTCTTCTCTATTTGATATTTATTCTAGAATAGATATGACCAGATCTATCACTCAAAAGCAACACAACCCTAAATGCGATCTCCCACACCTGGCAATGATACCATTAGTGGTAAGGAGTGAGCATGTGGCAAATACCCAAACATGTGCTTGACTAAGCTTAGCCCGCATGGAAGATAACTTATTCTCACATAGCAAGGCACTTGGGTTTCGACCAAGTCATCTCCCGTGGTAACAATGATGAGCTGTTGAGCGAAAGACATTAGGTGATAGTCACTATATAGAGATAGAGATGTTTTTAATACCTATAAGCGAGTCTTTCCCCCCGCATTACTCCATAGGGCAGCGAGGAGCATGCTGTGGAACCAACCAAGATGTATGTCATCCGAACCGAACTCAGACTTCGACCTATTTTACTTTACTCTCCGGCCGTAGTTATTTAGGTGGTATCTCGAGATTTAAGAGATTTAATTCCTCCCGGGAACACACGAAATAAAGATATGAACTAGGTAAATAGAAATTGAAAAGAGATGTTTCCAATTCATCAAAATGAGAAGTTTTTTCTATATTCATATGATCTACTAAAGTGAAAGTAAATCGGTAGTACCCATATTATAAAAGCAGATCTTGGTCCATGGAGTCCCAAAAAGATAAGAAATCCAACATGTCCGATGCTTCTTTGGCCAAATATGATATACAAGTGGGACCTGCACTATGAGCAAGCAGTGCGAAAAACCGCTTCTTTTTTCTGATTTCGAAACAACTTGGGTGAAATAGGGTTCTACCGGGAAACCATGGATTTTTGAGTTTTCGCCATTGGTTATTGGTTGAGCCGTTGGAATGGAATGAGATAAGAATCTCTGGAGATCTTTCCTCTCCACTTACTCATAAAAGGCTTTCTCTCTTCCAGATGAATTATGTGAAATAAGTAAATTTATCCAGTTGAGGCATCTTTCTTTTGAACAAAGTATTCCCTCCATACAGAAAGAGAGTCCTTCCTGTACGAGTAGTGAAGAAGTCTAGAGAACTTATATTGGTTTTTGACCAACGGAAAGCATGGGAGAAGGATGTACAAACGTTGGGTTTTCTAACGAACCTAAGCACCCTTTTTCTTTATCATTCGAAAGAGCTCTTTTTTAATAAAAAATACGGTGCCTCTTCTCTTATACAATTTATGACTCCGGTAGTAAGTTAGCCGGAATAAGAGGTTTGGCGTATCGGGCTTCTAGGCTACTTTCTTTATTCTCTTATGAGATTGAATATTTTTGGTAATTAATTCATCCGCACACCACTTATTCCACATCACCGGTCAAGGAAGAAGGGAAGGCTTATTCAATAGTTGCCGGTTACGTCATTCTTTCCAAAAGTATATTCCGAATTCCTATACCTACTACACCTCCTTCTCTTTGCACTCACTCCCATTAAGGGAGAGGAAGATGAATATGAATAGTTAACCACTAGCTCCAGTCCCAGTACCCCATCTCTCATTCCCAGCATTCCTCCATCAAACCTTCTTGCAAAGATAAAGAAAGCAGCGGATGAAATAGCAATTGTCCTTTCCTCCCCCCTTAGACCTATCCGAAAAAGGAGAGAAAAAAGATGTAACATCCCCAAATCCGGGGTCAGGACTGGGTGTCATTACATAACTTTAAACAATATAAACCTGTATATTAAAACAAATATACAGATAACCCCTCATTATTCTGGATCATTTACAGGTAATGGTATGAAACAAAAATCTAACCTTCTAAAATTACAATAATTAAATACAATTTCATTACCTCTTTACAAACTTCCTCGTATTATTCACTCTGACACCTCCAAATTCCTTCAGCTGGAATATCTCCACTTTTGATGTCTATTAAAAGTTATTCACTCTTGTCCTCATTTGATACTGAAAGAAATGAGAATTTGCAAAGCAAGAGTGAGCCAAAAATGCTCAGCAAGTACATAACGGTTTCTCAAATATCAATATCAAAAGAGAATTCTGGACAAAATTTTGAAATAATTTATAAACAGTTCTATTTATTTAAAGTAGTTGAGCGATTGAAATATTGGCCATTATTAGCCTTTAATCATAAATCAAAAGTGACGAGCAATTCCCAAATTTTTCTCTTGAATCAGGGTTTTGTCCAGTTTTATAAGCATAAAATTCTTCAAGAAGGTATTTTAGAAGAAGGTTTAGGAATACTTGCCTCAATTGATAACCCTCTGATCTTTAACTATCTGCCATATCACTCAGTCCTGATGTATCTATATTTCCATTGACAGGCTACTTGACCTTTCTTGTCATTCACCATTTCAGGTTTATATCTATTCCGAATCCACTCTTTTCATTACTACACGTATTCGGGCTTTACTTTTACAACCTCTGTCTGGCCTTGAATGGCTCACACTATGTGTATCTATCATAAAAAATACCATTCAATTAACTGACAATATATGATTGGCTAGTCTATATGTTTATCCTTATCGTCTACCCGCCTAATAATAACATATAAGGATCATCTTTAATCATATAAAGTTTAATAGACACGTGGACTCATAATTCACATAAAACATAAGCACATAAGGCACGTATCACATATTTCATATCACATATAACTCACTTCGTCAAAACATTCGACCTGGTATGATCAAAACTGAAATCGAGTTGAAATACAATTTTACGATAATTACGCGAATCAGAAACATTTTCAAAATGAAGCGACCTTTCGAAACGAAAGATTTTATGTCTTGAAAGTATTTTTTAATGGAAATAGAATATTTTTCTGAGTCTAGACGCGTTCGTTTCGTATTAAACGGACAAAAGGTCTATTTATTATGAATAAAATAAGAATATTCAATTAATAATAATATTAATTAAATTTTAAATACCTTTCTATAACTTTTAAAAGCTAAAAAATATTTTTAAATCATTATTTGGCTTAATTATAAATATTATATTTTATTTACCTATTTATCGATAAAATTAATTAATTAAATAAATTAATCAATTAATTAAATCCATAAATAACTAATTAAAATAAATTATAAATAATTTAATCAAATTTTGAATGTTTAGAAATAATAAAGAAAATAATTTTCTGGAGTTCAAAATAATTTAGTTAATTATTTAAAATAATTAACTAAATTGATTTTGAATTTAGAAACAATTTTTAGGATTTATAAATAATTTTTAAATTTATTTTTAAAATAAAATTTCCACAAACAGATTTGTGGTTTTTGAAATTCAGCTGAACAGATCGAACAGTGGTCTTCCTGGGGGAGGTCGCCGGAAAAGACGAACAAGTCGCCGGTTTCTGGAAAACCCAGAAATCCGGCCGACTTCCGATCATTTTCGGTGCCCCAAACCCGGCCGAAACAGTACGATTTTTCACTATTTTTGCTTCCCAAATGATTCCTGATTCTCCCACCAACACAATTCAATCAATACGAGCCACAAACGAACCGAGGTTCGACTTCCCCGACGATTTTCACCATTAAATCCGGTGAACACCGGTGAACTTCCGGTGAAGTTCGATTTCGTCCAAAATTCACTGAAAACTCGTGATTTTTATATCAAAACAAAGCTTACACTACCTACAATCGATTCAGGTGATCTACAAACATCAAAAACTCAAGAACAAACCTGAAATTCGAATTAAAAAATTTAAAAAAACATATACCTGAACTTAATCATATCTTAAATAAAATTAACAAAATAAAAGGCTAAATCATTCCTTGTGATCCCAGGAACAATTATCCATCAACAAAAACAACAAACAATTACTCAAGAATCAAAAATGAATTCAAGCAAAAAAGACTAAAAATCGAGTTTTATAAATATTGTACCTCAAATATTGAAACTGCATCAATAGAATGGACTCGTTAAGAGGATGATTTTGATTACTAGAACAGTCGATTTAGTTCCCTGAATCGATCAAAATCAGTGATCAAAGTTTGGTTCAAGAATCTCACCCCCAAAACTATGTTCTTCAATTAATTTTAAATGAAATAAAAATGAGATAAAAGAATTAATAAGCTTTTTATATTTATGGAATATTGGTTCGTGTTGGATCGTATTGGATCGATAAATTAGTTACTTAGCCGCTAAGTAACTGAAAAAATGATCCGATTTAATACCCGTATTGGATAATTATCCAAACCAGGATTTTTATAAAACAGTTTATACGAAAATAATGTAATATTGTCCTGTCTTTTGAGAATATGGGTTTTGTTAATTTATCAAAATGATTATCGTATCGAAAATCTTGTGTCGGGACGCGCACGGGTCAAACCGTAATCCGGATCGAAAATGTCAAAACATGAAAAATGTCCGGAATTATCAGATTAGGTTATGAAGGAGTTTTCGGAAGAGTTTCGGGTTGTAAAAACATAAAAACGATTGAAGTTGGACGATTCCCGGCTTTATAAAACATTTTTGTAATTATTCAGAAAATAATTAATAAATTCATAAATCATTATAAAATTATATAACAATCCAAAAATTACCAGAAAAATATCACAATCATCTATAATTTATTCTGAATATAATAAAATTAATATACTCACATTTTATCATATATAAACATCCAAATATTATTATTAATCATCAAATAATTCACCAAAAAAAATCACATAATAATCATTTATTGATAAAAATAATTACACGCTATATCCCGGATATTACATCCTTCCCCCCTTAAAAAGATTATGTCCTCAGAATCACATTAAGGAATAAATACTTATTCTTTTCAAGTATCTCACTTTCATTTTCTCAGGTGAATCTTTCAACTTTACAACTTTTCATAAACTTTAACTTACAATATCAATCATTCCTCAACAGCCTCTCGCTAACATCATATTCTATTTGTTGCTCGCATGACTCAACTCAAATCTCCATCTTCTGTATATAATGGAGCTAAATTATTCTTCCTGAGTATACACATAAAAATACCCTATGAACCTGCTATACGGGTGGCGGTGAAGCCAACTCGCTTCCACTTATCCTGCCTATTTTACTGTCTCAAAGGGACCAGCATAACGCATCTTATTCTCTTTTTTTTCTAATTCTAGTATTTGTGCTCATGAATGTTTCCAATAGTTACTGGTTGTTGAACCTCATTCCCACAAATTTCTTTGTTCAGTTAATTTAGTTCGTAATCGCTTCCAATCGTATTCGAGATTCTTTAATCGTTCCCTTAATATTTTTGTCCATATGCGACTGATATACTAAAACCCTGGCGTATTCGATTTCTAACGTTCTCAAAATTACTTCAGAATTAAGAATTAACGAGAAAATCTTGACTAGATATGATTGGCGCACAAACTTATCATCATACCTTAATTTCCTTGAATCACAATCGAGTAAAGAAATTTACTAACCTAGAGGTATCACCCGCATATTCTAATCCATATTATCATTTATTTTGGTTCCAAAGAGTTCTCATACAAAACTTAACTGCAATGCTCTCCCTTGATGTCTAGTCACATATAACGTTTATTCTTTTCTTTATGTCATATTATCAGAAAGTCTTCTTTGACATCTATGTCTTGTATCATATTCCCGGAATAACTTGACTTGAGTTATCGATGTTTAGCCAAAGTCCTATCTTTTAGTTCTACCATACTTAATGTTCGTTCATCTAAAAGTGGTATATACTATTCTGGTTCGACACAATTCACCGTATTCTAAATATTTCTGTCAAATCTCCAATCAAATAGTATTGATCATTTACAATCAATTCCAAGATCTGATGACGTACCTCCATTTCTTCAAGAAGCAACTAACCCCTTATTGGATAAACTATTTATTAATAAAAGAGAATGACTAGGTTTGGGATAACCTATCAATAATGATTGAATTAACGCTTTTCCCCATTTCTCTTCATACCTGGTCACTAGATATTTTCTTTTAGCCCTTGGTACTTAATCGTATTCCCGGGATGTATTCCCTATCTCAGTTTACAAATGTTTCATCAAATTCTTCACTTTACTGCTGTCCAAAAATATTAGATTAAGTGATAATATCAATCAATTTCAATCCATACTTGAATCTGATAGCGCACCACAATCTCCTTGTAGCAATATCAACTTATTCATCAGGTAAAGTATTCGTTAATAAAAGAATGGTTAGGTTTGGTTAACCTATCCTTCATAATTTAAATAACGCTTGCTTCATTTCTGGTTTTCAAGTGATTCTCTATATCGCTCCTTAACGGGCTATACTCATTTTTGAAAAGGTTGCGGTAATAGGTTCACCCTCTAATGCTGGCTTTGATTCTTCAATAAATATGACATTTACTTACATGTCCTTGTATTTCCATTCTTATGCCATGTCAATCCATACCTTTGTTTAAATTTCCATATTTAATCGCAGTCTTCGAATGAATTTCTTATCTCCAAATATAGGCCTCTCATTCCATGCCTTACATTAGCTCTAGCACCCTGATGTTCATAACTTTCGTATATCCTGGACAATCTTATAAAATTTCTTTATCACTCTTTTGATTCCACTTTCCATTCTATTCAAGTTCATCATTTTCATGACTCATTGTCTCTTCTTAACATAAGCGATTCCTTCTTTCTAATTGTACTGATTTCATTATCATTAGATAAGCAATCCTGTGACTATCACTGGAATGAAAGCTTTCCGTAATTATTTTAATTCTTGTCGACCGAACTATCAAAACCCATTGACAGCTACTTCCTTAGCCTTACTCACATAATTGCTAATCACACAACTTTCATTTTTAATCAACTCCAACTATCCTCTGTCACATCTTTGGCTTCTTCGCATTGAAGATATGTTTCAGATTATCGAGGTCTATGCCCGCTATACATCGTCTTTCATGCCTAATCAAAAGATCCCCCTCTTTAGTTCATGGACTAACATTGTCAGCGTATATCAAGTACTTGTATTCGCGAGTTCTCCGGTATCTTGGAATAATTCTTATTACATTGTCATTCTATATTGATATACCTCCAAATCCTTTAATAAAACTTTATTGTCGATGATAAAATTTCTTTAATCATCTAACAACATCCATATTGGCGTAGTTTCCAATTTTTTCTTTATTCAACCTCTCTTCTTCATTCTCTTCCTTCCTTCTCTTGGTTCTTATCTTGACCCTTGAGTTCTTGAAAACATTCTTCTCACTCGCATGTGAAAATAACATTTTAATTCTCTTATCTATTACAAAGACATATTTATCCAATTAAAGTCTCGCACACTTGCAGTAACATCGCGCTAATTCTGCTAAACTTCTGAATTCTACTAGGGTCCTTACTTCCTCCAAATTTCTCATTGCTTTGACTTCGGATCCGAAAATCACATCAGAATTTGACTTAATCTAATTAGAATCAAAATCTATCTAACTAACCATAAGTTGGAAAAATTAACCAATTAACTCTTTTAATTGATCAATCGAACCAAGTGATGACTAGCTAAATGAAATCAGAGACCAATTATATAAAGTCAGTTTGGCTACTGTAACACCCCCAAATCTGGGGTCGGGGACCGGGTTGTCATGAGTTCCATTTCCCTTAATAACACCCAATCTTAATAAACAACCAATTACAGCGTACTGGACCCCATAATATACACACACACCACAAGTTATAGTCTCCGAGATGAATATAAAAAATAACACAAGTCATTTTATTCCATAATTATAAGTCATTATAATTAGTAAATATACATAAGTCCGGTACATCAAAACTTGAAAGCCTAGCCTATTGGTAGTTCCTACCTCAGCTACAGCGGCATCAACGCCTACAGGAAACTGCGGAACATTTTCTATCCATTCACGAATTGGGAGCTTGGTCCTGTTCATCTTGTCTATCTGTTGTTATGTGATGAAAGAAGAAAGCAAGGGTGAGCAACAAGCCCACCGAAATAATATGTATAATAATTAACAATATATGAGCATTCTCATAGTACTCATGAAAGTCTTGGTCAAGAAGAAATGAACCAAGTTTGATATCTTAACGCGACGAAGTCGCAAAATATTCAGTATATATATACATATATACTTTTCAAAATCTTTGAAATCCTCTAACATGTATAATATACACAGAGTTCCAGTTTATAACTGTATAAAAATATCGTTGCAAGGTGAACTCATATATCTAACCTTGTCTCAACATTTTTCTGAAAATCTTTGTCATGCATAAGATAATCATTTACTAGATATAAGTTGAAAAGATGAAGTTACAAGACACTCCAATATACTTATATCTTTTTCAAATACTACTTGAACTACCACCGTTCCAGGTATAAATAGTTCATCCCATAGATGAAGCTACAAGACCAAACTTGTATAGAATCGATCTTTGAAATATCATCAAAATGAAATGAAGTTACGAGATACTTCATTTGATGAAAACATCATTTTGAAAACTCGACCCTGCCACCACTCAACAATCGCCCAGCCATAGCCTTTCTATCGAAGTGCTCTGGTTAGTGTTGTAGAAATATCCAACTGGATGATAAACTCATTACAGGAGTTTGCCACGCCAGGAAGACCACTGACGATGATCAGTCGTAGTAGTGCAACCCCACCATTTTCTACATGTAGAGGAGAACAGTTGGATTTACTTGTCGACTGAATGTTGGACTCCTAAGGAATGGACCGTCTTAGCGGAACTTCCGGGCCATTTGGGCTAATAAATATGGCTGGACCGGCGCCACTCGACCACTTACGCCACTCCTAGTTCAGATGAAATCCATGACTCTGAAACGTAAAGCTCGTCTCCCCTTTCCCCAAGTAGGAACTTGTTGATACGACTCCACCAAGAAGTCACATTTAGTTGGAAATAAAAACTCATAGATATTTCCCAGGCGATGCTTGTTAATGGATTAACTTATTCCAAGAATTTTACTTCCCGAGTGTTGGGTAAGTAATCAAAAACTCTTTTATCAAAACAGCAACCTTGTTGCGAATATAAAAATACATCACGGAGCCGGATCCCTCTGATTTTTGAGCGAGTATTTAAATCCCCTTCGAAAGGAAGATCTTAAATTTGAAAAAGAGTTTTGGGATCCGCTTTAACTGTCAAAAATAGTTTTGATAAATTTTGAAAATAATCTCTGGAAATATTTAAAGTAAGAATGATTTGATAGTATCAATCATTTTCCGAATACTTGGCGAATATTGAAACATTATTCTTTAAGAAAATAAAGAATATTATTTAATAAAATAAGCGGAGTTATAAGTCCTCGAATGAATATGCAAACTAATATTCATTTATTAATAGAAGTAAAATAAGTTTCATAAGTAGAAATTTTATTCAAATAATTACACTAGTCTTTGATCGTAATAGGAATCTTAAATGAATATTCAAAAAATAATATTCACTTATAATATAAAACTATCCAATAAATATTATTCATTTAATAGTTTTGAAAGCTATATATATATAATCGGGAACATCGCCTCCCGGTATAGAAAATGTTCAACTCTGGGTCCCCTATACTAAGGGTATACGCAAGTACTGCTTATCTCTAGCATATGTATTATGCAGTTTATAATCAACTGAATCAACAATGAGATATCAAAATTACGGAACATGCACACACATATATATATATATATTATATCAACATGCTCCAATATATCGCAAGACTTTCTAATAACAACCATGCACTTATCACAAGATAATGCCCAAACAAATATGTACATCACAACAACAGTATAACGGGTAGAAAACTCGCCTGAGTGTTCCGGGGTAGACTTAAGCTTAGAGTGGGTCTGGTAACCTATAAAAAACAACATAAGCCGGAATTAGACCATGGTCGCTTAAGAAACTAGTCAAAACTCACTCCTACCCTAACGGTCCCTATGGTCGCTTATACGCTTGACGATTTGCGTTAATCGCTCGCGTACCCTTGGCTCCACTAATTTTAATAAATTAACCGTTACGAATCTTAAGGAGACTCTTTCGCGAATACTCTACCAACTGACCAATTAATCTTACATAATTGTTTCGTACTCCATTTAGTCATTTATGGACCTTAATCAAGGTTTCAAAGTTAGGCGAGGGGTAAAGGTTCATTCGCGAAACACCGTAACTTAAAATGGTCGTTTCTCCTAAACCGTAAATCGGATCTAAGCGAACGACATATCAAAATGAAGCTTGAATCATAAACTTTCTAAGCATGGTAATGGTAAGTTAATGGAAGTGAGTGTTCGGGTGCAAAAGTCATGCATAAAACAGTCTAAGGAAAATTAGGCATTACGACGGCTATAACTTAATGATTCCTAAATTTTACCAATTCAATTCAATACCAAACCACCACCAATCAACACCATTCCACCATCATTCAACCAAAATACAAGATCATTCAACCACCAACATTTTACCATAACCAAATCCACCAATTTCTAAGTTAAACATTCAAGATTCATAACTTTAATCATTAAGCATTAACTTGACTAACTAATGGCAATAACCAATAATAACTCATCCAAATCATATTATAATCATACCAATTCATAGCATACTCCCACAACTATCATAATACGCTTAAAATCACATTAAACCAACTGATTTGTAAGAGTTCAAGGGCTTTATACCTTCCTTGGAGAGTAGGGATTCACTTAGAAGCTTCAAGGAGTGCTTATATGGCCCTAGGAAGCTTGGATCTCACAAACAATCAAGAAAACACAAATTTAGTTTCTTGAAGATACTATTCATCAAGAACTTTGATGAATTGATTAGCTTAGATAAACATGGAATCTTGAGCTCAAACTTATGGCTCATCTAAGTTATGAATTATAGAAGCTAAAGAAACAAACCTCTTGAATTATGATTAAGTAGAGCTTGGGTTTGGAAATTTTTCTTCCTTGCTTTTCTTCAAAATCCGAGAGCATAGAGATGGGGGGAAGAAGAATGTGTTTTCTTGGTTGCTTTTGATCTTGGTTTTTTTGAAGATGAATACTTGGTGGAGATTAACTCTTGCTAAATATCTAGATTTGCTTTAATAAAGTGATGACATCACTTGGATGACCTCACCTCCAAGCCACATGTCTTTCCCTTATGTTTTGATGATGTCATCCTCCTATAATCTCTTTGATTAGTGCTTAATTATTTGGTTAATCCTTTGGTTACTTGTATAAGCTGGATCCTTGGTCGCTTATTTGTTTTACGGTTCGCTTAACTCTCGTTCTTGTTAATCGGTTGAGGGATCATATCCGGGATCTTATTACTTGGGATTCCTTGAACCTTTATTAATATTTTATATTCCTTTTATGATCCTCTCTTATCATCCTTGAATTTAAATCCTTTTAATCATGTTACCTTATACTCAATTCTTTCGGTATCTAATGGATTTTCCGGAAAAATCAAAGTGTCCGGATTCGAATTCTAACGACCTTTACATACACTCATTTACTTTATGGAATACTAATACGATCTTAGAATTTCCATAATAGTACTCCTATATAGTGTGGTCTGATAATTTTCCTTAATCAGCATCATCAGCAAAAAGTTACCATTCATCCGTGTTTCAAAAACTTCCAAAAATTGGGATTATTACAGTCTCCCCTCCTTAAAAGGATTCCGTTCCGGAATCAGACAGAAAACAGTTGGGGATGCTTTTCTAGCATCACACTTTCTAACTCTCAAGTCAATTTTCCCACATTGTGGTTCTACCACCAAACTGTGACTAGTTTGATAACCCTTCTCCTAAGCACTTGTTCCTTTTCGATCTATAACCCTTCCTGGTTGCTCCATATAGGTAACGTCTGGTCGGAGGTTTACGGGTTCATATTCCCCTATGTGTCTCGTCTATGGATCATACTTCCTTAACATTGATACTTGGAACTCATTGCGAACTTGTTGCAGGTTCGGGGGTAGGGCTAGTTCATTTGATAACTCCCCAATACGTCTTAATATATCCAAGGGTCCAACACATCGTGGACTTAGCTTTCCTTTATTTCCGAACCTCATCAATCCTTTCCTCCGGAATACCTTTAACAATACTAGGTTCCCTACTTCATACTCTTTGTCCTTTCGGGCCAAACCGACATACTTCTATAGTCGATCTTGGGCTGCTACCAGCCCGTCCTCTAATTAGATCTACTATGTCCTTGGTTATTTGGACCAGTTTGGACCTAAGCATCTTGCGCTCTCCAACTTCATCCCACTATAAGTGAGATCAGCATCTTCTTTTTTTTTGTATAGGGCCTCGTAAGGCGACATTCCGACACTGCCATATCATCTATTGTCGTAAGAAAACTCAATCCGTGTTAAGTGATCATTTCAAATTCTTTCAAGTCTATTGCACAGACTCTCATCATAGCTTCTAGCATTATAGCTTTTGCTTCTCAATACCCACTCTTTTCCAGTTCGTAATCATTACTATCTTCCGTACAGAATACTATTCTAGATATACCTTTACTTGCTAGAGTTTTATACCCTTTTAATAAATGCGTCAATCTTAGTATCACGAACGCGTTTTCATTCCGAATACCACCATACTTATACTACTCCTTTTCTAGCTGCTTCTATCTTCAAAAGTTTGATCAATCATATAGAAGTAAAAGAATTTGTTGAGAGATCACTATGATCATGAACACTTGTTATATCGCATAGTTAGTACAGAAGGTGGCCATCCTTTAGTACTTGACAAGTAGTTAAACAACATGTGGTATCCTACTAGGCTTCTATCACACAGATAGATAGTCATTCGGCAATACCTCCCCTTCTGGGAGGGTTGTTCTTCTCAGTTTACACGAAAATGAAAAGAAGAGAAAAGAAATAATTTAAGAGAATTATATAAAAAATTGCCACAAAACATCTGGCTTGGAGTCTACCTCTGAACTATAGAGGTTTATCACAGGAGAACAAAACATATTTATGTATATATCTCAACATCAAGTATTATAGCATCGCAATTCACGTGCCTGAATATTTACTATTCCGTCCATCATTCTATGGACTCATGCTCTTGCACGAGCTTATAAACAATCACCTTTAAAACACCCTCAACAGCGAAAATTGAATCTGGGATTTCATTCTAGACATCATCATTACCAGAATCCATTGATATACCACAACCTTCTTCGTATAGTTATACTTCTCTTTATCGATAAGAAGGAATAAATATATCATAGGTAATTGTTTGGCTTAGTTTGTCTATCAATAATAACTTATACATCATAATGACCCGATTAGTGGTACTCATTCTTAACATCCATTACAATACAACTCTCTCACGATTGTTATCGTCTCATTATTCAAAAAATCGTTGATGCGTTACTATAGTCCATACCTGTCATATCAAATTCTTCTAGAGAGGCAACATAATCACCATTTCATGATTCAAGAAGAACACTCCTGAGCTTGGCATACATATGACATGAAGCTAGATAAAATTACAGAAGAGTTTCAATCAAAGGAATGATAGCAGCACTAGTACAAAAATGACTTTTAGCCACGGTCAAACTAGGCCTTTAGCGTCGGTTTTTCAGCGTGGTATATGCAGGGGACGCTAAAGGTATATTTTTTTTGCGTCGGGTAATTAGGCGACACTAAAAGTTTTTAGCGTCGGTTAGATGACCGACTCAAAATTTCCACTAACCGACGCTCTTGCTTGGACAATTGCGTTGGTCCAATAAAGTGCCGACGCTGGAATTTGTAATTAGATGCGTCGGTTTATCAAAAAACCGACGTTGAAAGTTAATATTAAAGGCGTCGGTTGTTAAAATTGCCGACGCTATATGTTAATATTAAAGGCGTCGGTCGTTGAAAAAGCCGACGCTATATGTGTATGTTTTAGGCGTCGGTTGTTCAATAAAACCGACGCCTAAAGTACTGTAAAAAAATAAATATTCTTTTCATTTTTATTGATATCCTGAACCTGCTTTTTACAAATACCAGCATTCCCACAAATATAACTGAATAATAAAATTAACTAGGAATCAAATTGAAACTAAAGTAGGTCTCAAGCTATCTTTTCATACGATACATTGAATTTTAAATAGAATCAAAATATTTTTGATAAAGTAATAAATGACAATGTGTTCCCAAAAAATATAAATGTTCATTTTCCATCATCGAATTAGCAATATCGATGTTGAAAAATCCAGCGAATCATCATTTAGCTTGGGAGGTCCAACACTCAAGAATCTCAGCAAAGTCCGACACCTACATAATATAGTCAC
Organism: Apium graveolens; assembly: GCF_009905375.1. Lineage (NCBI taxonomy): Eukaryota > Viridiplantae > Streptophyta > Magnoliopsida > Apiales > Apiaceae > Apium > Apium graveolens. The sequence goes on from NC_133655.1 coordinate 59,983,850, forward strand.
ACATATAATTTTTTGGTACATAATTAGCAACATATATAAGATTGTATGTCTCATTTTTCTAGATTTGTCTAAAGTTATTATCGTACCTGATTATAGACATTCGACAATAAAAAATTTTGCCAAAAGCTCTCGAATCTCATTGATTTCCTTCTTAGTATATCTTCTTGAACCAAGACCCTTTCAAATGGAAATGATAAAATATTTAGACAAATCTTGAGTTTAGATGTTTGTAAAACAATATCAAATATTTTTTGTCTTACCACTTTCCAGTTCGTGTTAAGATCTTTTTGACAAAGCATGACTATGTCATGCATGTACTTCATAACAAAAAAACCACACTCTGTGCCTCCTTCTTGTTGAGGACACTATACATAAAACACTAAGTTTGATTATATATAAATAAATATAACAACAAAAAAATTAAAATATGAATTAAATAAGTTATACCTCAACCTCCGTATGAATCCAAAGAAATTCTTTTCTGTTATTCCTCTTTCCGCCTCCTGGTACATACAACTTAAATGCCCTGTGTAATAGGAATATGTCAGTACATAATTCAAAAATCTTAGAAATAAGGATATATATATATTGTAGACTATTTGAAATTTAAATTGAAATTTAACTTACGTTCGTGCAGGTGTTGTCAACCGTATTTTCCGTTCCTTCTTCAAAGAATCAAACACATAGATAACACTTTCATGGAGACAAAATAGGAGCAACATCCAGTGGTCACTACACCAATAGACATATATATATATATATCACAATTAGATTATATTTTTAATAAAAATACTGAACATAAAATTGGTTTTGTCCTCACTCTTGGATATAAGGTGCTAATATAAACTGCTTCTCTTTATTTGCAACCAAATTTTTTTCCATATACTCGACTGCATCCTGAATACGTTGATAATCACGGATATACGGTATTGCTAATCTGGATGGCAACATGAATCCAAATTTATCATTATTCAATTTGTTGCAAAGCTTCCCAATGTACCTACATGCAATGTTATTTATCACAATCAATATGTATATTGGATAATGATTCTAAGGTAAATTAGGAAGTAAATACTAGTCTTACTTCAAAAAAATTTCCAGAATGGGTATGTTTAACTAGCTCATTTTCAAAAATTGATCAACATCTTCATGTGCAACGTATATTGGATCTTCTCCATTTTCTTCATACTTAAAGAGCGAACCTTTTTTATTAGTGGACAGCTTTTTAAGCAAAAAACATAAAGATCGACAATGCTCAGTTGAGTTTGTGTCATCATCAGGGCTTTTCTTGACAGGAGTTACCGAACCTTTACTTTCAACTTTCTTAGGCATCATAACAACTTTTTTTGGGCTAATGTCATGGCCTTTTTCCTTATCCATTGATATTGGATCCTAATGAAACAAAGTCATCATAAACATGATATATTGTAATGGAATGAGAAAAATACCATAACATGATATATACCTGTCCTAAAGTCACAAGGTCCTTTGGCCATTGAACGAAACTACCCGCTGCATTTCCTATAGTTTCAAGTTCGTTACATGGCACTGGAAGGGGAATAAGTTGAAATTCCGGTACAACATCATCAACAGATACTCTGACATTGTTAGGCACAATCGGGTTATTATGAATCATATTTTCCCCCTGACTATTTGAGGGAAAAACAGTCCCCCTAGCCACAACAACTCTTCCTTTTTCCACATGTATCACCCAAAGATGACAAAGGGTTGATGTCTGCAGTATACAAAAATAAAAATATTAGTACATTATATAGTCTATAATCTAAACAGGTAGCTATTATTTAAATAAGAAATAAATTAAAGGCCATGAGCTAAATATTTATGCAAAAGTACCTTGATATTTGAGATATGATCTTGTCGATTCACCGACTGACAACTGCTTCGAACAGTTTCATTTTTAGGAATACCAATATCATTGAAAACATTATCCTCCGGGATGGACAAACCCACCTGCTTCAAATGATTAAAGATTCCTTGAAGTTTCAAATTCATCATTTCATTCATCTTTTCATCACACTCCTTTTGAACCTTTTTGGTGATTTCTTGTGTGATGGTAGCCAACTCATCCACCGATAAGACACCACTCTGTTTGGACTTCCCTGATCCAAATACTTCTTTAATTTTGGCTCCTCCTCCAACCCCTCTAACACGTACGCCATGTTCTTTACGACCAAGTGCACGCGATAATATGTCAGCATGGCCTTGTGGAGTCCATGAACCATCTGAAACTTGCCTCTGCAATTCTCCCTGTTTTAAATAATGACAAAACCAACCATCAGGAGGAAGTGACAGGGATGATACCAAGCGACTGTAAAATGAAGGACATTAAAATGAATGTGATATATAGTTAAGGAACTCAAATTGATTTACGAATTAATTAGATAGAACCAGCTAACCATGATGCCTGGTGTGCAGCTGAATGTTGTCAGGAGAATGATTTAAGTCACAGCTGAATGTAATATATCCATTTTAAATACATAGGTCATTTACTTGGCAGAACTTAAATCATAGTTATACTTCAAAAATTAAATTACAACACTCTTTAATGTGTCCCAGACTCACAGGACCTCTCATATATAAGACATAATTATGCATAAAAAAGTAAGTAGATTTACCATTTTTGCAAAGACTTTCTTGGTCTGCAAATTTGGGAAGTAATAACCTCCACCCTCCTTCTTCTTCACACGTGCTCTAAGCCAATCATAACTTCGTCCGCTACGCTGACTCGACAAAATTGATTCATTGATGCATTCTGAATCATCCAAAGAACTGATGGGGTCATCCACGCACCACTTAGCCCTATTTGCATAATATCCACTAGGCCCCAGGAAATGAACATGCTCATCATGCTTTTTACTGTCTTTTGCTTTCTCACTTATTTCCTGCTTACAAAAGAGGCAAAAAATAAAAATGTAGACCCACATATAATACGTTGTTTACCCTATTGATAAATTGTAGAAACTATTTAAATTGTAGTAACTATTTAAATTCTTCAATTCTTAAATCAGTAAATCTGATAAGATATATTTCGTGCTGCTTGTATTGTGTTTTTCTGTGTCAGCTTTTTATATCCTAAAATATGAAAATTTCTTGTCCAGGGACCTTAAATTCTTAGTATCTGGTTTATAATTTATAGGTTTAGTAGCTTAATACCTTGAGTCAAACATGTTTGAATTACATATGGTTTATGGTAGTTGTTAAGATTCAAACCATAAATGAGATTCGGAGCTAAGTTGGTAAAATTTTACCTTGAACTCCTCAGTTTCACGTCTCTTTTTGTATATTTCCCACTGTTCTCGGCTGATGTAATGATATTTCTCACAAGGATCCTTGTCTGTGCGCACATAATTCCTAGTCAGCTTACCCTTGAAATCCCTCCACATCTTTGCAGCTCTTTCCAGCACCATCTTTTTATGTGAATCATCCAGATTCCAATGACTCTGGAAGCGATACAAATGAGTAAAGGCAACAAAATTTTTAATCAGATTCATGATTTCATTTATTTTTCCCAAATTAAAGAGTAAATGTAAAATATTATCATACCTTAATGTCATCCCAAATAACATCTTTTAATCCTTGATTAACTACATCCCAACTCTCGATATTAATATCAACTTGGAAGCGAACCTTTGTTCCCAGATAAATTATGAAATCTTTACGCATATCGCCAACCGGGTTACCATATTCATCGAAATCAAGGGTGCCATCCAAAATCTGGTTTCCTATCCTTTTTTTCATTTTTTTGCACAATGTTGGACCTCTGGTCCTTTTCTTGGAACTGGACTCTGCATTATCTTTATCTGCATTATCTTTATCCATAGCAATTACCTACAACAATGTAAGATCAACAAGTCAGGAAGAAGTGGAAGTATTTTTTTGATTTCAAAACCTATTGTAGACTTGTAACAGTAAAAAGTGTATACAAGTTGTTCTGTAGAAATAATACAATGCCTAGCTGTTGTGTGCTTTGCTCAGGAATTTGATTTCTTCTCCATTTTGGGACTCGGAAATCCTAGTGTAACTGATTCTAGTTGGCAACAATTTATTTACTAACCAGGATTTCATTATTTAAAAAAATTAAACACATGCAGTGGCCTGGATCATATTATGATTTGAAGCGAAGTTGTTGTTATCCAAGCACAGGGAAGCCAGCTTCAAATTTCGGGATTCATGGATTATGGCCTAATTATATTGATGGCTCTTACCCCTCTAACTGTGATCCTGATGCCTCCTTCTGCAGAACCTTGCAAATGCGGGAATATATCCAGATGGTGAGTTCTACAGCTTAGATAAAGCATAAAGAGTGCTATTGAACAAGGGACTGGATATATGTATGTTGACACTTCTGGCTCTAACCTTATTAAGTGTCCGATATTTCCTCGTGAGAGGTGTAAATCACAGATTCAGTTTCCACTTCTTAAGTCATGTTTGAAGTCGATCAGTTTACCAATTAATCATTTAATAAATCTTCAACTATTTAATTATCATAATTTGTAAGATATATAAACTAAAGCAAGCTAATTCAAACCATTTTAGATGCAATGCTACTAAGTTGTCATGTTTTCTTTATATCACATCTTTTTTTCTTTAAAGGGTAAAAATCTTATCTGGTGCTTGTCTTCACTATCTTAAACAATTTGCAGACACCTCTGGTTGGACTAGGTTAATGCCGCTTAACTACTATTTGTCTAACATGAGGTACTTATCTATATTGACATTATTCTTTTACATTAGGATAAGTGTTTATGTAATAGTTCTATTTTGTTTATTTTTGTTAATATAACATGTCATGTCATTAGTTTGTGATCTTACCTTACATTAAAAATTTTAAAATAGCGGCTATACTAGACCTGCAGGAACAGTTTCAGTCAGATACGTCATATTGTGTTTGATAAATGTTGAGGGTATTTTTGATTTGTTTCCTTGCATTTTGTAATACATTTGCTCTGTTGTTTCATTTGTAATTCCAGGCCTTGTGTTACTTGCAACCTCAATCGATTCAATTTATTCATTTTTTGTACATGTAAGCTATTCTTTCCGATGTTCCTTTCTAAGTCTGTAAGTCATGGTTGATGAATATGTTATTAAAGCCATATATTGCATGCCAGGAAGGCAGGAGGAGATGGGGAGGGATGGAAATGATTAAACCAAAAAACTGAAGTGCTCTATACTTTTGTAAGCATTATAAATTACGTGTATTTATATTGTTGTGGATGACAGGCAAGATATAGATAAAATGTATATCTGGAATCCTGATACACAAAATAAGCATCAAAATAACGATAAAAAGGCAGGGCAAGTAGATTACATGGTTTGTGTTTATGAGGAAAACCAACATCGTAACAGCTTCATTTACAAAACTCGTGTGGTACACTATGGCTCAGGCTGTCTGTGTGTACCACTAATCTACTATAACATTGTATTAAAAGAGCCAGGGGAAAGAATTGTTGCTGGTCTTAAATTGGGAGAGACAAATATGAATATTTTAAATTATATATATAGAATGGCATAACTACAAATAATTTATTCAGAATTTCAAAGTTGATATATTAAATGTGTTAAGGACTCACCTAGAGTACTTGATGATGCTGTAAATGGCTTAATGTAGCCCTCAATGAACCTTAACTACTTTCTGCTTTCATGACACTTCCCAAGCGCAAACCTACAAAAAGTATGGATTGAATATATTAAAGTATGCATAAAATCTATAGCAGCAACCTGGACATTTCTAAGAGTTACACCAGACATGTAAACAACTTTTACATATCTTCTATAATGATCATTAAATTACAGGTTTTTTTAGAGGATTAATTAATTTTTCAAATGGACCGAATATATATTTTATTTTTAACATGTACTGATAATTTAACTAGATAGTAAACTGACAACATTTCTAGTAATATTCTTAGTCACCAAATATTAATAAAATTTAAAAAAAATACTTTCTAAACTTGTTATTAAAATTACCTTTACTAGAATTCATACTTGGCGATCAATCCATAACCCTTCATCATGATCATTACGAACATAATTTGTATCTACATTATCTTCTCTAACTGCGGTAGGTAGACCAATTGAGAAAGGGGGACTCTCATCAAATTGATCATACTCATCATCGTCTTCCACATTATCAATTCCAAGAATGCGTCGCTTACTTTCAAGAACAATTGACCATCTAGAATCAGCGGGGTCTTTAATGTAGAACACTTGTTTAACTTGTGTAGCGAATATAAACGGGTCATCTTCATGTCCAAATCGATTAAAATCTACCAAAGAGAAGCCCGACTCATCTACGCGAACGCCACGCTTGATATTGAACCATTTACATCGAAAGAGAGCAACTTTAAAATCCGTATAGTCAAGCTCCCAAATTTCATTAATCACGCCATAGTATGACTTCTTTATATCTCGTGATGTGATAGAATTGCCCCTATCAAATTCAGTTGAAGAAGCTTCTACAGACAGTCCACTATTCTGTACAGTGCTCTTGTTGTCTTGACACTGTGTATAGAAAGTGTACCCATTAACATCAAATCCTTGGTAAGATCTCACTGGCATGTCAGGCCCATACGCTAACCATTTTAGCGTACTAGAAATGGTGGTATGACTTTCTGAATATTGAGACATTACTCGATCTTTAAACCATTTAACAAAAGATCGATTGTGTTCATTTGTAACCCACTTGCCACTCTTAGAAGGATGCATTTATCGAATCTCAACTATGTGTTGTTGTAAGAAAGGGTGGACTTCTGTCATGTGTTGCAATACAAAAAGATGGGCTCTATCAAGCATTTTACCACTCGGACATATCATTTTATGTCCCAATGTACCCTGACCTTCAAGTCTTCCTTCATGCCGAGATCTTGGAATTCCGACTGGATCGGTAGATGCTAAATAATCAGTACAAAATTCAATAGTCTCTTCAACTGAATAACCTTCAACTATGCTACCTTCAGGTAGACGTCGATTTCTCACGTATGCTTTTAAGATACACAAGAATCTCTCGAAAGGATATATTTGCCGCAAATATAACGGACCACAAATTTTAATCTCTCTCACAAGATGAACCACTAAATGCACCATTATGTCAAAAAATGAGTGTAGAAAAGACATTTCAAACTCACAAAGTGTAACAATTATATCTGCTTGCAAAGTATCCAATGTCATGGGATTAATCACCTTACTACATATAGCATTGAAGAAGAAACACAGTTTCGTGATGACCAATCGCACATGCTTCGGTAATATGCCTCGAATTGCAACCGGTAATAGATGTTGCATTAACACGTGACAATCATGTGACTTCATTCCTACCAACTTCAAATCTTTCATTGAGACAATGTTTTTTGGGTTTGAGGAATATCCAGATGGAACTTTCACACTAGATAAACACTCACAAAAGCTGATTTTTTCTTTTCTAGACAGAGTATAACAAGCTGGAGGTAGATATGCACGCTTTCCTGATTGTTGTGGTGGTAATTCTACTCGTATACCCATCTCTTGCATGTCTAATCTGGCTTTCATTCCATCCTTTGACTTACCGGGTATATTCAACAATGTCCCGACAAGGCTTTCAGATACATTTTTTTCAATATGCATAAAATCCAGACAGTGTCTAACTTGCAAGTGTTCCCAGTATGGAAGATCCCAAAATATAGATTTCCTCTTCCAAATACTATTTGGAGTTGGCTTTTTATACAACTTTCCAAGTACAACATCAATATCTTTAACACGTTCCAAAACCTCACTCCCCGTTAATGGTAAACGAGCCACTCGAGTCTCGACAGTCCCGTCAAAAGACTTTTTCCTCTTACGATACGGGTGATTAAGGGGAAGAAATGTACGATGACCCATATAAACATTCTTTTTAAAATTGTTTAAACGAAGATCAATTGTAGCATCTTCACAAATCGGACACGCTTTAGCTCCTTTGATAGTGTATCCTGAAAGGTTTCCATAACCTGGAAAATCACTTATGGTGCAAAAAATCATGGCACGTAAAGTGAAATCTGTTTGGCTGAATGCATCATATACCCTCTCACCTTCATCCCACAATAACTTTAGATCTTCAATAAGTGGCTGAAGATAAATATCGATATTATTTCCGGGTTCTTTAGGACCGGGGATTAGCAATGTCAACATGATGTACTTGCGCTTCATGCATAACCAAGGAGGCAAGTTATAAATTGTCAGAAGAACCGGCCAAGTGCTATGTTGAGAGCTTAAAGTGCGATACAGATTCATGCCATCCGCACAAAGCCCAAGTCGTAAATTTCTAACTTCTCTGCCAAATTCCGGGAATGTTCCATCAATGGTTCTCCACTGTGGAGAGTCACCAGGGTGTCTGAGCATCCCATCTGATTTTCTTCCTTCCTTATGCCACCTCATAAGCTTTGCGTCAGTGACATTTGCAAAAAGGCGTTTGAATCGCTCCACTACGGTTAAATATCACAGCACCTTCACAGGAGGCCTTTTTTTATCAACACTCGAAGAATAATTTCCCTCCCGCTTCTACCTAGATGCTCCGCACTTTGGACAAGTTTGTAGATGTTCATACTCATGGTGAAACAACACACAATCATTTATACAAGCATGAATCTTCTTTACATTCATACTCATGGGACACAATATCTTCTTCGCCTCATAGGTGGAAATGGGAAGCTCGTTATTCGGAGGGAGTATGTCAGCGAGAAGTTTTAACATTTCTGTGAAACTCTTGTCACTCCACCCGTTATTCACTTTAAGCTTGCATAATTTCAAGGTTGTTGATAACCTAGTAAACTGATCATTGCACCCTGGATAGAGGAGTTTTTTGGAACCATCAACCAAGCTCTCAAGAATTTTTGGTTGGTGCTTTAGAAAATCTTCAAGATCTTCGATCATCTCCTCGACCCTATCATTTTCCACGTCATCTTCTTTTTTTTCAGGCGTACCATCTCCAAAACTTTCATCATTCCTTGTATATGTCTCCGTTGTTCTAGAGCGTATTCCCTCTCCATGCCAAATCCACCTAGTATAATCATCCATGAAACCCCGTCGGAATAAATGATCACGCACTGTGTCAACAGTAGGAAACTTTTTTAAATTATAACAATCGTAACAAGGACACATGATCATGTCCCCTTTTGCATGTTTCTCCGCACATTCAATGAAGTGCTTGACGCCACTAATATACTCATGGGTCGCCCGTGATATTTTGTACATCCATGTACGACGATCCATTTTTTAATTCTATACAATAAATGATAGACAAGTCAGTAAAGACAAGTTGCAAAAATAAGGAACTAAAAACTACAAATCAAAGAAATAAACATATATATTACCAAAGACACATTGTAACTCAAAAAATATATTTGGTATATCTTTTAGTAATATTAACCTAAAAATAAACATTAAATTTAACTAACAATAAGTAGTTTACTAATCTTTAACTCAAATTCCACCTAAAATGAACAATGCCAATCCATATATCTACATATTTGTTAAGAATACACTTTACTTTTTTTTCTTGTTTTCCTATTTACACATGAACTAGGACTAAATATATATTAATCATCATCTAACTATTTACTCATTAATTTTTATCCACACTACACTATTTTTCAACTTGCAGGATGTTAATTCTCTACTTAAATAAATATGCAAAACAAAGAAGGTAGAAATCCATGCTGCCAGATTGCGTCAAACTTATAGTACATCTTCAAAAAAAGAACAAAACTGTAAAACAAAAAATGTTCACTACCTGTATTCATTTTTTCATCAACAGTTTGTGCATAACTAACTATACTATATTAACTTTTAATTTCAACATGATACAATTATTAAAAGTAATCAAATAGAAGATACACAGTAAAGTAGAGATACAAACCAGAAGTAGAGATACAAACTCGTACACCATAGATGAAATCGGGGGTTAGGAGCCCACGACCCTAATCAAACCAACTGGACTACCGGAGTGGAGAAAAGTGAACCCAATTACTTCAATTACAACCAAATAGACCAACTTGCTTCAATTGTCCAAACCAATCAGCAGTGAGAAAAACCAAATTCAACACTGGAATACTCGTTTAATCACTAGTATAAAAACGAAAGCGGAGGGGTGAATACCTGAGTAGAGTACCGGGGCACGTAAGGATGGGTATTTATCGGAGTGGAGCGGAGTGGAGTACTTCTCTTACTTTGAAATTGAACAGACACAGGACATCCTCACTATTTCACCCTCTTTTTTCCTTTTTCATAATTTTTAAAACTTATTTTACTCTTCTTTTAATTATGTTTTTTGTTTGATTATTTTGAGATTAATCATTATTTTTTTCTTCATAAAAAAATTTTAAGTTTGAGTTACATAAAATTCTGTATATTAAGAAAGTCAATGTTTATATAAAAGTAATACTTGTATCAATTTTAATTGTATTAACTACCCAATCAAAAAACATTGTATTAAAAAAAATATTTTGTGAAACAAAGTTAATATTAAAAATATAAATAATATAAATTGAAGATGTGTGACATTGAATATATTTTTAATACAAAATATATAAATAATATTATATATTTCTGTGGAGATTCAGATATATATAATATTCCATGTCACACATCTTCAATTTATATTATTTCTGTGGCTGAGATCAATTTATTCAGAATATATAAATAATTTATATAAATAATTATATATTATATAATTATTCTGTGGAGATTATATTAATTCTGTGGAGATTATATAAATAATTTATATTAATTTATATAATTATTTATCTAAATAATTATATATTATATAATTATTCTGTGTGGAGATTATATAAATAATTATATATTATATAATTATTCTGTGGAGATTATATTATATATTCACACATCTTCAATTTATTCAGAATATATAAATAATTATATATTCTGTGGATATTATATTAATTCTGTATACAAAGTTAATATTAAAAATATAAATAATTATTTATATATTTTGTATTCAAAATATATTCCATGTCACACATCTTCAATTTATATTATTTCTGTAAATACAATCTCCGGCTATTGACTAGCAACAACTAAACAATGCAAATGCTTGCAAAGAAACAGAAAAAATAGCATTTGGGACTTGGGATATAGAAAAGTTGAAAAAAATCATAGTCTTCTCAGCAAGCCACAACTAAACATATAGGAAACTGGAAAACACCGATGTTCCCACGCACGGGCAAAGAAGAGCCAAAGACCCAAGTCATAGTCTTCTCAGCAAGCCAGTTCAAAAATACAATCTCCTGTTGTTTGCCGAGCAACAACTAAACACAGATGCTTGCGAAGAAGCACATGGCAGATGAAAGAGTACAAAACTTTCATAAAACCTAACTTGGTCCTAGACTGCCCCCGTTGTAGTTAACATCTCACTCAAAGAACTTATCATTCTCATATCATCATTTTCTGCCCAAGTAGTTAACATCTCACTCAAAGAACTTATCATCCTCTCATCATAATCTTCTGCCCAAGTTTTTGGTGTGGTTCGGAGAACATGTCAGTTGGTAATCGATCGTGAAACAATGAGCAAGAGACTGTACAGGTCAAAGCAACAATCAACACACCAAAAACTTGGGCAGAAGATTATGATGAACTAAAGAAGCCATATAGTACATGGTTTTCAAAAAGCATAACAAACTCCAGATAATACCAAATGAAGCATGTATGCAGCGTGCCACAACACAATGCCTAATAGTTACAAACTTCGGTTTAATGTCTAGAATCATCTCTTCAATTCCATCCTCATCCGCTTTTCCTTACCCTCTATATGTATAACTTCATTTTATCTGCAATTAATATTCACCAAAGATACTTAATTAATGCAATCCTTTAGCAATATGCAATATTGCACAATGCTGCTCCTACTATGCTCATTCTTTTCCTTCCTGCACGATGCTTCAGGTAGACTCGCATTACATGTTTCATCATTTCATGCATGCTTCTGGTTTATCCATTTCTCAGTAGACAATATCAAGAGCAGGTTTAGTGTAGCAGTACATTTCAATGTTTTAATATGCATTAGTTACACTTACACATTTTTAATATGATGTCTCTGTTTCTAATGCAGCTGCTCAGCAAGCAAGTGGACAACAACACGCAGAACTGAATAGAGCAGGTGTGTGCTATGGAACTTTTGCAGATAATCTACCATCCCCACAAGAAGCCGTGTCTCTCATCCAAAATCTCCAAGCTAATAGAATAAGACTTTATGGTCCGGATTATAATGTTCTCCAAGCCCTAAAAAACACCAGTATTGAAGTCGTCCTTGGTGTCCCCAACTATCAACTTCAAAGCATCGCTTCCGGCCAAGACAAAGCCAACCAATGGATCCAAAACAACGTCCAGAACTTCCCAGACATCAACTTCAGGTATATTGTTGTTGGAAATGGTGTGCCTACATAAGACCAACACAGTATCGAGTATAGAGAGTTTCTGCTCACGGCCATGAAAAACATTCAAAATGCGGTTTCCTCATGCGGTCTACAAAACAAAATCAAAGTCTCCACAGCCCTTGATCATTCAGTTATTCTGAAACAAATTCACCCACCATCAAATGCCGAATTTGACAACAAATACTTTATTGGGGACATAATCCAATTGTTAAAGAACAATAATGCACCGTTTCTTGTAAACATTCACCCATATTATAGCTATGCATTCAACAAACCCGAAATTCCTCTAGAATTAAACAAAGATAGCCAAACCTCAGGTGACATACGTCTCCGGTATGCATACTTCAGATCTCCCTCGGTTTTGGTTAAAGATGGTCAACTAGGATACAAAAATGCGTTTGATGCAATGGTTGATGCGGTATACTCTGCACTGGAGAAGGCTGATGCTTCTTCATTGGATATCGTCGTGTCGGAAACAGGATGGCCTACTGCTGGAGGACCTCAAGCTACAGCATATAATGCAAGACTTTACAACAATAATTTAATTAAGCGAAGTAAGAGAAAGGGGTCTCCAAAAAGACCAAAGAAGCCTGTGGAAACTTATATATATAACTTGTTTGATGAAAATCAAAGGAGCGAAATGGAAAGGCACTGGGGGATATTTGAGGCAAATAAACAAGCCAAGTACCCCATCACTTTTGCTTCTTAGTTACAGTATATCAGAAGCCATATTGAATAAGGATTAATGTTTGTATCCAGCCTTCAATCAAGGTCATTGCTCTGTATATTTAAAGTGTCTACTAATTTGTTAACCTGATTTGTGTACTGTTTCGTGCCCGAACTAATCTATCTATATGGCAGATGAAAGAGTACAAAACTTTTATAAAACCTAACTTGCTCCTAGACTGCCCCTGTTGTAGTTAACATCTCACTCAAAGAACTTATCATTCTCACATCATCATTTTCTGCCCAAGTAGTTAACATCTCACTCAAAGAACTTATCATCCTCTCATCATAATCTTCTGCCCAAGTTTTTGGTGTGGTTCGGAGAACATGTCAGTTGGTAATCGATCGTGAAACAATGAGCAAGAGACTGCACAGGTCAAAGCAACAATCAACACACAAAAAACTGGTTCACCACGCCAGTCAAGTAGTAGCAACAAATACCGCAATATAGACACCAATCTTTGCACAAACAGGTCGATAACCAAGTATGCAACAAGAGTTGTGCTCCTGTAAAACTAAACAGAAGCAACGAGCAAGCTATCCAACTGCATTAATATAGAAAAATATAACTTGTCATCAAATAGTTAGAAATCTTGATTATAGATAACCGCCTAATAGCTCATCCGGCAGTAACACAATCAATCAGTCACCAAACCACCAATCCCAAGTCACAAGAGAGCGCTGATAGGTGTCAAAGCTCGATGAACTTTTAGAGTAATCCCACGTCCGCCACTCTGTTGAAATCGTCTTCCAAAATGATGAAAACACTAATCAAAATCTTATCATAACTCAAATTAAAAAAAATTATGAGATACATATGATAAATAGATAAATATGTGATTAAAAAATAATTATACAAAAATAAAAAAATTAAAAGAACACCTTCAGTGTCGTGACATCCCTGGTCTAATTAATTTTTTACTCTAATACTTTTAGCGTCGGTTAAATTAAAGCCCGTAGCATAAAGCAGAAATTTATAGCGTCGGCCAACTAGAAACCCGTAGCACAAAGCATACTTTTTAGCGTCGGTTGTAAACGGCGACGCCATAAATACATTTAAGCGACGGTTACCTACAGAAGCGACGCTATTAACACTTTTAGTGTCGGTTAAATTAATAACCGACACCAAATGCCGTGCACATATACCTATTTGCGTCGTTCAATCTTGCAACCGACGCAGGAAGTACCTTTAGGCGTCGGTTCTTTAAAGAACCGACGCTAAAACTACGTTGCAGAAAGTACTTTTTGTACTAGTGCAGGTTAACACCATTATTAACCATATGTCTTTGTTAGGAGACATGAAACTCAAAGGTTTCTTTAGTCCTTTTGTAACTTGGCCCTGTCTTATCTCAAGATAGGACCTTCTAAGATAGGTAGCCCGCTCACGGCGATTAACATGAATTAAATCTTTACCAAACTACTATTACGGTTGAGTATCATACAATCATCAGAAGGAATGTCAATCTTCCATACCACAATATAACCTTCACGGTTTTAACCATCATTACTATATTCCGCTGGCACGAGCGCCTATATTGCTCTCTTATACTGAGAGTGTCGGCCACCTCATTGGCCTTTCCTAATAGTAATAGTTCCTTATAATCAATGTCTTTTGAACGATATCCAACGAAATTTTCTACCTCATTTCCAATCACTGCTTGTGTGAAAATGCTCTTTCTTACGCTTTGGTGAGAAAAAAATATCACCATTTTTCCATAAGTTATTGCCTCGGTCCTTAGAGGTTAACGTTGTCATGACTGACTCTCGATCATACTTAGGACGTCTCTTATCTTGGGTCCTTCTTGTTTTCACCAATCTCGACCTTCATTGGGTCGATCTATACTTTTTTATGGTTCAACACGTGCCTACCTGGAATTATTACAATTACGTCATATTTCTTTTATCAAAATTTCTATTCTTCAGAACTTTGAATATTACCTTTCTCATTGTAAGACCTCTAAGGTTATCCTTGAATCGTTTCTCTAGTATTCCTTAGATACAGGGCATATCAAAATACCATTTACTAATACTAGGACCATTGTCTTTATACTTCTAAAAATTTCTCCACTGATCCTTAAAGGTTGTTGTTACCTTAATCCTTTCCAATTTATACTGTCAAAACTCATATTGTCCCTATTAACGGTGAAATGCTAACCTTTATGCATTCCCCTAGGATTCATCTCAAGTTATCGAGGTTCTATCCTTAATTCCACCTTTAAAAAGATACATGCATCCTTTCATGGATAAATCAAGTCATATATCCTTGATAGATTATCTTATTCAATCATTCCCACCTCGATAGTCTATACCAAATTTCACAATAGCATCCTTATTCAAGATGAGGTCAATCCATATGGCCTCCAAAAGATAACAATGGTTATCCGCTTTTCTTTCTAGATTTGGTAATGATAACAGGGATGTTCAATGTGAACTTTTAAGTTCTAACTATTCATTTATCTCCATTATTTATCTCAACCGTCATCTCAATATTGGGATATCTTTTATACTTGGTGTCTCCCTTTTTAGGCATCAAGTCACAGGTCTTACATACACTTCACATTCTTGAAGGTCGCTTCCTTCATCCCATTTTCCTAATATCTTGTTATCCCGTCTCCTCAGCCCATCTGTGTTTCCTTATTAATCCATTGGTCTATCTCAAAGTCTCATAGAATACTCTCAACTTAAAGGGGATTAATTATATGTATCGCTTACGCCTTCAACGTTGAATTTATCTCATGATCAGTCACCATCGCGCTGATGATGACACATTTCTCTATATCTTTATTGATAGGGTTCCTTAAGATTTCCGAATTCCTAACTCCCTTATCGTTTCTCAACTTTATTTCCTTTATATCCCTTTGCTTTTCAGTATTCTTATTTTCATTACTATTACAATCCTTTCATGGACCAACGTAGTGTAATTCGTGATTTCAAACATTCTTATTTTGCATTAGAAGCTTTCGACTGTAGTTTTGACTTTTCAGCATTAAATCTTGCTTCTTCTTCTCTAAGTTCCTCTAAATCCACTCCTGGATTATCTTTAAGGAACAGTCTCTTTGCAAGTTCCTTATCTAAGGCTTGAATCTTAGGATCCTTGTAAAAGAAGGTTGCCTTATGTCCCCTGAACTTTAAGGTTTGCATGAATTTCTTCGAGTCTTGACTTCCACCTTGAATGAGAACATCAGACTTTGTCATCAGAATTTGATTATCAGAACTTGCTGTCATAACTTGATCTTCAATTTCAGAACTTGTGAGCAGCAAAGTTTGATCTGTAGCTTAAGTCTTCTTTCCTTCCTTATCACTCCTCTGAATAGTAGATTTATCAGAAATCTTACTATTAGGTACTTTCTGAATAGGAATTCTGCTAACTTCCTTTCCTTGACTTTGACCTTTGCCCTTGCTAGGGTTTCCCTGGTCATCTTCTGAATCATCCTTTTTCTTCAGTGCCTTGCTAATTGAGCATTTGGACTTAACTACCTTCTCCCCCTTTTTGGCATCATCTGTCAAGAGTAGAGAAAGAAGGAGTTCCACTGAAGATTGGATCTCATTTAACTGAGTCTGTTGAGCAGCTTGATTTTGTAAGACCTAATCCAGTTGGGCTTGTTGCTTGTCTTGAACAAACTCAATAGAATCCACTTTTTCTTGAATTGGTCTGATAAATCTCTTCTTGTCTAGTTTGAGCATCATGTCTAGCTTATCAGCTGTTTCCTGAAGTTTATCAACCTTTGCATGAGTCTTGGAGTGTACACCTTGAAGAGTTTTAGTACTAAGAGCAGTGACTTTAAGTTGTGTTTTGAAGTCAGAATTTATCAGCAACTCATCAACTTTTGCAACATGATCTGTCAGAACAGTTGGGCTGGGAATGAAGTCAGGTTCATTCCACTTCTTTGTCCATTCAACTCCTCTGTGAGTGTCCTCCCAAGGAACATGAGCATCTTCGTCATCAAATTTAAACAGTGTCTCATTGCCAAGAATTGGAGCATTGACTGGAGCACTTGCTGGAGCACTTTCTCCAGAATTTGATAAAATCTCATCATCTTCTGATAACACCAGAGTGTGTGTAACTGAAGGAGATTCTGGAGCAACTTCATCTGTTTCCAAATTCTGATCTTCAGGTTCCAAATCCATAATTGGTGTAGTAGGAATTTCAGCATTAAGTATTGGAGAAACAGGTGGAGTTGGCTCTTTTGCTGGTGGTGCTTTCAGATACAAAATAGTTGGAATATTCAACCTGTGAATGTCAATTTCAGGACTTAACTATGAATCTTCAATTGAGGCAGTTTCTTTGAATGGAGAGTGAGGTGGAGAAATCACAAATTCTTGTACAGGTTCTGATCTGTGGACTTCAGGAATTTTAGATACCTGAATCAGAACTTCTTCAGCTGCTGGAAGGGCTTCAATCATAATAGGTTTTGATGAGATCAGAGATTCCTGATCCCCTTCCTCAGCATCTTCAGTATCCTCAGATTGAGTTTGTGCAATACGCACACCTGCTCTAGTCTTTCTTGATTTTGATTTTCTAGATGGAGGGGTGACATGATCTGTATCAGAATGTGAAGACCTCTTTCTTTTTTGAATGCCAGAAGCTTCAGCTGCTTTCTCCTTCTGAAGAGTTGACTCTTCAGCTTCTAATGTCACAGGTTCTGATGCAGGAACTCAGAATCAACTTTCTTCTTCTCCTTGGTGGAGATTTAGGCACAGAGATAGTTCTTTTGGTTTTGGGCCTAGATGGTGTAGCAGATTTCACAACTGGCACTTGTTTAGATGTACCAGAGTATGGTTTAGATTTGGACTTGAGAGGTGAGGTTCTAATAGTAGGTGCTGATCGGTGTGGTTGAGAGAATTGTGCTGGTTGAGTATTGGAAGGCGAGGTTAGTGAAGGTTGAGAAGTAGTAGGCTGTGTAGGTGCAACATCAGGATATATGGTTGTGTATGTGTGAGGATCAGAATTTACTAAGAATTTTTTGACAGATTGGGGAATTTGGAGGGGTCTTAGTATATCCTTCTTATTATCAGCAGATAATAAGTCTGGGAAAGCCCTTTTATGAAATTTAAAGGGTTCAATTAACTCACTAAAGGTTTGAGGTATATCAGGACAACAGAAACTATATATAAGCTGACAGAATCTAGAAAAATATACTATGTTGCTATCTCCTTTCATCCTATCACCTATAAACCCTAGCACAACACTAGCATAATCAAAATGATTTTGATTAAGAAGAGCATACCCGATTTGCTGACTCATGATTGAAATAACATCAAAATTGGAGCATTTATTGGCAAAGGCTTTGGTAATACAATCGAAAAAGAAGATCCACTCCCTCCTGATGTAGGGCCTCTTCAGTTGTCCCAGCTTGGACAAAGACTTCTCATAGCCAAGATTTGCTATCATGTTTTGAAGAACTGGCTCCCCAACTTGTGAACTGTAAGTACAGTTTTCTGGCAGATGCAATGCTTGTCGAACAGTTGACAATGTTACCAAGTGTTCATCTTCCCCTGTTGCAAAAATGATGCTTGGAGACCCACTTTCACCACCATTATCATAGACTCTAGACCTCTAAAACTCCATAATTTGCTTGCCTAATCAGAGCATACCTAATTTCACTTTGAGCGAGAAAATCTTGAATTAAGTGAAGTTCTGAAGGAGCCTCGTCCTTGTTGATAATAGCCATATAGTTGTTGGGGACAAACTTGGCTCCATCATAGATATGATCTTTAGGTGCCATTTCTGTGAAATAAAATGAAAAGTTGTGTGTGTATAGAGTGTTTGATAAAATGCCTGTAAGAAAGTCCGTCAGAATATAGAGAGAAAGAGAGAGAGAGAGAGAGAGAGTAAAAGAAATAAGAGATAAAGTAAGAGAGAAGGTAAAAGATTTGTATAATCTTTTATCTCTAATATTCTTTCCACTCAATGGCTCTTTTTGGAAGTAAAACCGGATAGGTACACCTGTCACGCAGTAAATAGTCAAGGCAGTAATTAGTGGGCACGGGAAATGTGCATTAATTATTGCACACATGCATATGCAAAAACCAACATGCAACCTATTAATCAAATGATTATTACTGTTCTATTGCACTTAATTATTTTTCTGAGAAATATAACCGTTACAGTAAATACAAAAAATAAGTCAAGTAAATAAGTAATGCCCCGTAACCATCAGGATTTGCATCAGAACTTGACTATTATAAGAATTTAACGGTCATCAGAACATGGCTTATGTACTCAAAAAGGTGAATGACTACTTCTGTGTTTCTTCACACAAATACTAACTGGTTTCTTCAGAGTTTAATCATCATAACATAATTAGAACTTGTCCTCAGAATTTATGCAAATAATACTTAACTATTTATCAGAAACAACTTAATCACCACAATAATTTTCATCAATCATATGGAGTGATAGTGTGTTTATGTGCAAATGATCAGGTAAAGATTAAAGTCTGATAAACTTCAGTATATCTTAGAAATAAGGCATAACTAAGAAAAGTGCTTAAAATCTATTTTGAATTGTGAAGTCTACTGTAGAATAAAGTTATGCAAGAATCCACCTCAACTGTTTGTGCTTATTTTATGCATCTTTTGAAATTTATTTGACAAGGGTTTCTCAGTTTAAATGAGTTACAACTGCCATCAGAATTAATGATGTTATCAGAATATTTCTCCAGTAATCAGAGAATGTGAAAAGTCACCAAGAAAAATTAATTTACTTTTCTAATGCATGTTACTTAATACCAGCAATGCACTTGGATCTTTCCTTTCACATATTTACTCTAGATCTCAAAGGAGTACCTGATTTCAATTTTTTTTATTTTCTTCAGATAATTGAGGCTTATCAAGCATGTAGTTCATCCTTAAGATTTATTGACATCAGAATTTGACAGATAAGAAGCAATAATCTAGTTTGTGACTTAGTAATAAGATACATGAAGTAAATTTAACTAAGATCAAAATCAGAATTTGCTTGTGTTAGTGATTTTCACATAAATAACTAATTTAAACATGGGATACATAGTTTGTTAAAGACTACTAAGTCAGCATCTAACAAAATAATCCTCATTGGATTGAATAGTCACAGAACATTCAAAACACTTTCAGAGTTTATAGAATCACATCAGATAATAAGTAGTGTTTAATATGTTACAATTTAAGCACATATTACATTGAGATAGGAAAATCTGTAAACACTGATCATAAAGTCTGATGTATGAGAACAAAAACTAAACATATTTTGAGAAAGAACCTGAAGCCATTCCAAGTTCATTTACAAGTCTTGTAAAAGTAGCTTCACATAGTGGTTTTGTGAAGATATCTGCTAATTGTTGATCTGTTGGAGCAAAATACAATTCCACTGTACCTTCCGTCACATATTCCCTTATGAAATGATACCTAATGCTGATGTGCTTTATCATTGAGTGTTGAACTGGATTACCTGTCATAGCAATAGCACTTTGATTGTCACAGTAAATAGGTATTTTAGAAAATTCTAACCCATAGTCAAGTAACTGATTCTTCATCCACAGAATCTGTGTACAACAGCTTCCTGCAGCAATATATTCTGCTTCTGCAGTTGATGTGGTAATTGACTTTTGTTTCTTGCTAAACCAAGAAACCAATTTGCCTCCAAGAAATTGGGAGCTTCCACTAGTGCTTTTCCTGTCTATTTTGCGTCCTGCAAAATCTGCATCTGAGTAACCTATTATCTTAAAATATGATTCCCTAGGATACCACAATCCTAGATCAGTTGTACCCTTTAAATACTTGAAAATTCTTTTCACAACTATTAGATGAGGTTCTCTTGGATCAGCCTGAAATCTTGCACAAAGACAGGTAGCATACATGATATCTGGTCAACTTACAGTTAAATAGATGATAAGTGGATTTTATATCCACTTGGAACGCTTTATTACAAGCTTAAATTGGTGTTTTGGACTTAAATTGTTGGTATTTTGATGTGTTTTTGTGTTATTGCAATTCAGGTATCAGTTAAATGAAAAAAGGAGTTTTTAAAGGAAATATGATGAAAAGTGAACAGATTTGAAAGCCAATATCATTGTCAAGTTGTAGAAAATCTCGTTAGCTTCACATGGGCAGTTGAATCGCCTAATTCTGATGAGTAGAAATCAAGTTATGGCCAAAATAAGATTCATCAGAATTTTCCAAAAGCCGCCCATGGGGCCGCGTCAGAAGTGCACGCGACTGCATGCTGATGCGCGGCTGATTTCGCTGAAAAAGCCTTTTTGAGTGGAATTTGATAATTTTATGGGTACAGGTCCACTAGGGGCTTATATATACTTAAAAAAGGGGTTTCATCATCCGGGAAGATTGGGAGAACAAGGAGAAGACCTAGAAGCACAAAACAACTCCAAAAAAGAAGATCTTGTTTTCTACTTGTGATTCTTTGAAAATAGTTGTAACTTTGGATGCTCGTTTTCATTCTTGTTGAACCTAGACCTTTTTTATTCATACTTTGATTATTATTCAGTTTATTAAGATGTTATTTTATACCATGCTTTCATTGGAACCTATGATGACGATGAGTTCAATTATGGGCTAATCGTTATCATGGGATTCTAGTGGATTTACTTATGAATTTCAATAATTAATTTATTTTGATGTCTTGGTGTGTGGTGATTGATTGATATCCTAGTATTGGTTGTGCTTATTCTTCTTATGTGTATAGCTAACATATAAGATAGCGTGTTAATCTCTATTGAAGCGATAGTGAATAAAGAGGTTTAGAACTTGCAATTCTAGCATAGGTTCATGTATTTGTTATGCATAATTGGTAGGTAATCTTAACCATCTTACTTGTCATATGTAATCACGATAGAACTTAGCATTGAGCGATAACCATATATTGTTGCATAGGTGCATAAATTGAACTTAACCTAAACCAGTCTCTGTGGGAACGAATCTGATTTATATCTTTTACTACTTGCGAACGCGTATACTTGCCTGAATATTAGCGCGTGTTTTTGCCCTAACAAGTTTTTGGCACCGCTGCCGGGGACTCGGTGTTAATTTTTAGTTTATGTGCTTATCATCAGTGGTCGTTAAAGTTCACTGACTCAGATTCTTTTACTTTCACGGTTTATTTGTTTGTGTTTCAGGTACTCATTATAATGGGAGATCCAGCAGCATGAACGAAAGCCTTAATGGATTTTTCTCAACCTAAGATCAATGACATTCAATCTAGCACTATTAGGCCAGCTATCATAGCTAATACCTTTGAGATCAAGCCTGGCATAATTCAATGGGTGTAGAATTCAATCCAATTTGGGGGTTCTTCAACGGAAGATCCCAATATGCACATTAGGGATTTCATTGAGGTCTGCGACACCTTCAAGTTCAACGGTGTTTCTGAAGATGGTGTGAAGTTGAGACTGTTCCCATTCTCTCTGAGGGACAAGGCTAAGAGCTGGTTACACTCTCTACCAGCTGGTTCGATTACTACTTGGGACGATCTTGCTCAGAAGTTTCTTACTAAATTCTTCCCTATGGCGAAGACAGCTACACTCAGGAATGCTATTACTCAATTTGTACAACAAATGGGAGAATCGCTATGTGAAGCTTGAGAGCGCTACAAGCAGATACTTAGGAAGTGTCCTCATCATGGAATGCCTAATTGGATGATCATCAATTGTTTTTACAATGGGTTGGGAGCACAGTTCAGACTCATGCTCGATGCAGCATCAGGAGGATCATTATGGGCAAAGAGCTATGAGGAAGCTTATGATCTAATTGAACTGATGGCTGCTAATGAATATCAGTATCCAACCCAGAGATGTCCACAGGGCAAGGTAGCAAGAGTTCTTGAAATGGATACAGCTACGACTATCACTGCTCAACTAAAGGCGTTGTCTATGAAGATCGATACATTGGCTAACTATGGTATTAAGCTGATAATTAGTGTTTGTGAGATGTGTGCAGGTCCGTATGTGACGGAGCAGTGCGCTATATCTAGTGACTCAGCTCAGTTTATGAGCAACTTTTAGAGATCGCAGCAACCAGTTCCAGACACTTATCATCCTGACAACTTAAATCATCCTAAGTTCAGCTGGAGCAATAATCAGAATGCGATGCAACATCCGTTCCAGCAGTTTGGAAATAAGCTATTCAACCCTCCTGGTTTTCAGCAACAAATTACACCAAAACAATAAACTCTTGGTGCATGTCTATCTTCGAATGAAAAATCTGAATTGGAGGAGTTACGGCTTGTGTGCAAAAACCAGGCTCTTATATGCCAAAGCCAGGCTATTTCTATCAAGACTCTGGAGAACCAAATAGGGCAAATTGCTAATGCCTTATTGAATAGACCACCGGAAACGCTTCCTAGTGATACAAAAACAAATCCAGGCAAGAGGGAAGTTGAAGAACAGGTGAACGCCATCACCTTAAGGTCTGGAAAGGTCGCAAGCCCCCAAATTCAGCAAGACGAAGAGCCTGCAAAATCTCAAGTTTCAAAAAATATAGTTGTGACTGAAGAAGAAGTGCAGAAGGAAGCAGAGATGGAACCAAGGAAGACTACTATGGAACACACTCCTCCTGAGGGTAATACAGGGGAGAAACAGATCTATCATCCACCTCCTTTTCTTAAGAGGCTGCAGAAGAAAAAGCTGGATAAGCAATTTGAGAAGTTTTTGGAGGTGTTCAAGAAACTTCATATCAACATATCTTTCGCTGAAGCTCTTGAACAGATGCCTAGCTATACGAGGTTTATGAAAGTTATTTTCTATCGAAAAGTGAAGCTCGATGACTTAGAGACCGTTTCTCTAACGGAGGAATGCAGTGCTATGCTGTAACAGAAGTTTCCTCCGAAGCTTAAAGATCCTGGAAGCTTCACTATTCCTTGCACCATCAAAAACTGGTCGTTCGACAAATGTTTATGTGATTTAGGAGCTAGCATCAATCTGATGCCCTTATCTATCTTCAAGAATCTTGGTCTACCTGATCCGAAACCAACATACATGTCATTGCAACTAGCTGACCGTTCCATCGCTTATCCACGAGGTATAGTGGAGGATGTCTTGGTTAAGGTGGATAAACTCATCTTCCCTGCTGACTTTGTAATTCTTGATTTCGAGAAAGATAAGAAGATTCCTATTATCTTGGGAAGACCATTCTTGGCTACAGGCCGAACTATGATCGATGTGCAAAAAGGAGAGCTTTCGATGAAGGTTTACAATCAAAATGTCACATTTAATATGTTCAAGGAAATAAAGTTACCCACAGCTAAAGAGGAGTGCTTTAAAGTAGAGTGGGTCGACTCTGTAGTAAATTAAGAGCCTGAGCAATTGCCAAAGTCAGATACCTTAGAGAGATCCTTAATAGGGGAATCAGTTATTCAAGATAAAGAAGGAGCAGAGCAATTGCAGGATTTGAATGCACCTCCGTTGATGAGGAAGTTGGATATGCAATTCGATTCTCTTGGGTTAGCAGAGCTGAAAATTTCTCAGGAGCATTTTGAACCATTTATTCAAGAAGCTCCCACACTTGAGCTCAATCGAATTCCAGATCACTTGAGTATTCATTCTTAAGTGCACCCCGTGATAAAGGGTTAGGATATATTTTTGATAATGTAGAGAGTGGCTGGACGGATATTCCCATGCCTACAGAGGGTTCTTCTCATGTGCAACAGGTAGTTGATAGGACTGGTGTTGGTGATGCACAGTATAGAAGATTGACTAGGCGTATGGAGGCCATGCATGTCATCCACCAATATTTTGCTGAAGATTTGACACACGCTTTCAGTACAGTTATTCGAGATACTGGTGGCGAGGTTGATTGGCCACCTAATCCTCCACCTGACGAGGGTGACTCTCCCGCTAATTAGGTATGCCTTAAATCCTTATTATTACCTTCAATGAGGACATTGAAAATTTTAAGTCCATATAGATTCATATAGATTCATATTGTATGTTTAGTTGTAGTTCATTCATATTTTTTCATGATTGTTCATTTAGGACATATTTATTTATTTTATGTGATTTCATATAGTTGCATTTGCATTCATATTTAGCATGATCCCTTAAGATGAACTATGATATTTGATAATTGATGTTGATTTGAGTGTGGTGATGATGAATAGAGGGTTGTTTAAGTCCTAAAGAATTAATTTGCATGCCAGAAACAAATATTTTCACAAAGTCTTATAGGGTTGCTTTTGTTCTAGATCATGATCATACTTGTTTATTGTTGAGATTTAATCACTTGGTTATATTTAGAATTTGTGATATTCTCGTAATGAAGTAAAAATACTGATTTTTTTATCTAGAGAAAAACTTGGATTTCATTGCTAGTTGTTGTAAGGCTAGGCGTCAAATGGCTAGTAGCCGGCTCATATTTTTATGAGTAGTCTAGGTTTGAATGAGATGGAGCGAAACACACTCATTCAGAAATTATTGAAAAAAAAAGAAAAAAGAAAAAAGAGAAAAAAAAATATGTGTTTATGCATAATTGATCAAGAGTGAGCTCTTTAATACTCGAGTTATTAAGTTCTAGGGGACTTTGTGCCTAGTGACCAAAGGCTTTTATAGTCTGGGATCCGCTAACCTAACGCTCGCTACATGGTTATTATTGCATAAGTCTTTTGGGACCTCATTCATTCCACAGTCAAATAAACATCTTTGTTATGTGTTCAATAATAGTGTGAATCCTTGTATAACTCTAGTAGAAAGGAGGTGTTGTGAGTCATAATGCGTTTATTGTCTATTCTGTTTATAAACTTTTGATTGTTTCGATGATAGATAAGTTATGGTTATTGATCTAGTATCGAGAGATATCTGCTAAACATTCCACACACGCACGTTTATGGTTTGTGAGTTGGTTTATGTGATTTTTTCGAACTCTGTTTTAAGTCATTGCATTCTTAGAGGCATTGGCTAATTCATTTGGTTATGGTTATTCTAAGGGGATCGATTGCATTATCATTTAGTTGCATTCATGCATTAGGTTTGTTCTGTAGTTTTGAGTCTGTTTATGCTTAAGGACAAGCATCGATTCAAGTTTGGGGGTGTGATAAGTGGATTTTATATCCACTTGGAACGCTTTATTACAAGCTTAAATTGGTGTTTTCGACTCAAGTCATTGGTATTTTGATATGTTTTTGTGTTATTGCATTTCAGGTATCAGTTAAATGAAGAAAGGAGTTTTTAAAGGAAATATGATGAAAAGTGATCAGATTTGGAAGCCAAGGCCATTGTCAAGTTGTAGAGAATCTTGTTAGCTTCGCGTGGGCAGTTGAATCTCCTAATTCTGACGAGTAGAACTCAAGTTATGGCCAAAATAAGATTCATCAGAATTTTCCAAAAGCCACCCACGCGGCCGCGTCAGAAGGGCACGCGAACGCATGCTGATGCGCGGCCGCGTCAGAAGTGCACACGACCGCCTGTTGATGTGCGGCTGATTCACTGAAAAAGTCTTTTTTGAGTGGAATTTGATAATTTTAAGGGTACATGCCCACTAGGGGCTTATATATACTTAAAAAAAAGGATTTTCATCATCCGGGAAGATTGGGAGAACAAGGAAAAAACCTAGAAGCACAAAACAACTCCGAAAAAGAAGATCTTGTTTTCTACTTGTGATTTTTTGAAAATAGTTGTAACTTTTGATGCTCATTTTCATTCTTGTTGAACCTAAACCTTTTTTATTCGTACTTTGATTATTATTCAGTTTATTAAGACCTTTTTTTATACCATGCTTTCATTGGAACCCATGATGACAATGAGTTCAATTATGGGCTAATCGTTATCATGGGATTCTAGCGGATTTACTTATGGATTTCAATAATTAATTTGTTTCGATATCTTGGTGTGTGGTGATTGATTGATATCCTAGTATTGGTTGTGCTTATTCGTCTTATGTGCGTAGCTAACATATAAGATAGCGTGTTAATCTCTATTGAAGTGACAATGAATATAGAAGTTTAGAACTTGCCATGCTAGCATAGGTTCATGTATTTGTTATGCATGATTCGTAGGTAATTTTAACCATCTTACTTGCCCTATGTAATCACGATAGATAACTTGCGCATTAAACCGTTATATTTTCAATTCTTATAGACATATAAGGACTAAGCATAATTGATATCTATTCAACTTCTATCTCTTTTGTGGATGCTTGGTAGTAGGGTATTCGTACAATGAAAGTTGGCGTTTACTAGTTTCGTGTTATCTGATTAGTGTCATCACCATTACATGCTAAGGTTAAGAACAATAGGCTATTGAATGAAGTATTTAATGAAGTTAGAATCCCATATTTGTCATATATAGTAATTCAACCTCAATTCTCTTAGTTAATATTATTTAGTATAATCTCTTAGTTTAATAAAAACCCAATTTGTTATTTGTCTTAGCATTGAGCGATAACCATACATTGTTGCATAGGTGCATAAACTGAACTTAACCTAAACCATTCTCTGTGGGAACGAATCTGATTTATATCTTATACTACTTATGAACACGTATACTTGCATAAATATTAGCGCGTGTTTTCGCCCTAACAATAGAGTAAAGCGCCAATCATACCTCTGTAGTTAGTAATATCTACTAATGCTCCAGTATCTTTATCTAACTTGGTGGCAGTGGCCATGGGAGTTTATGCAGTAGAACTGTCTTGCATTCCAAATTTCTTGAGTAGATTTCTGGTGTACTTGGATTGACTGATAAAAGTACCTTCTTCAGTTTGCTTGACTTGAAGTCCCAGAAAATAACTCAACTCTCCCATCATAGTCACTTGATATCTTGACTGCATTAACTTGGAAAATCTTTCACAAAGTTTTGTATTTGTAGAGCCAAAGATGATATCATCAACATATATCTGTAACAAAAGTAAGTCATTTCCATGGTTGAGGTAGAATAAAGTCTTATCAATTGTGCCTCTATGAAATCCACTTTCCATAAGGAATTGAGTCAGAGTCTCATACCATGCTCCAGGATCTTGCTTAAGGCCATAAAGTGCTTTGTCAAGCCTGTAGACATGATTTGGAAATTTTGGATCTACAAAGCCTGGAGGTTGTTCAACATATACCTCTTCTTCAAATTCTCCATTGAGAAAAGCACTTTTCACATCCATTTGAAAGACTTAAACTTCTTGTGAGCAGCATAAGCCAAAAAGATTCTTATGGCTTCCAATCTAGCAACTGGAGCAAATGTTTCATCATAGTCATTACCCTCCAGTTGAGAGTAACCTTTAGCAACCAACCTTGCTTTGTTTCTTATAATTATGCCATCAATGTCAGTTTTATTTACGAACACCCATTTTGTACCAACAATTGATCTGTCATTTGGTCTTGGTACTAGGGTCCAAACTTTATTTCTTTCAAATTCATTTAACTTTTCCTATATTGCTTGCACCCAATCAGCATCTTGAAGAGCTTCTTCCACTTTCTTTGTTTCAGTCTGAGATAGAAAGGAATGATAGAGACATTCATTTGTTGTTGTTGTTCTAGTTCTGACACCTGCTTCAGGATCTCCAATTATTAAGTCATGTGTGTGTGATTTAGTCCACTTCCTTGCAGATGGAAGTTGATCTCTAGAACTGGATCCTCCCCCATGATCCATGTTGTCTCCATCAGCATTTTTTGATGCTCCCCCTGAAGTTACGCTCTCTTAGATTCCAGAATTTGAGTCGGATCCTTCAGGAATTGAAGAATTAGAGTTTCCAGAATTGTCAGAATTTAGCTCATCAGAACTTGATGAATCAGAACTTGAAGAGCCAGTGACTGGTTCTGATGCTTCTTGAGAGTCTTGAGATGTGGTATGATCATCAGCTTGCTCCCCCTAAATAGGTGCATTTTCCTTTAGAGAAGTTACCACAGTTTCAATGACATCAGAATTTAACGTGTCAGAACTTACAGGATCAGGATTTAGGTCATCAGAATTTACAGAATCAGAATTTACATCTTCATTTTCAAATCCCGCTGATCATGATCATTGAAATCTTCAAGTTCGGTAGTATTTTTATCATGAAAAGATACATTGATAGATTCCATGACAACCCTTAATCTTAAATTGTAGACTTTGAAGGCTTTTATGGAAGTGGATATCTAACAAAAAATCCTTCATCAGCTTTTAGATCAAATTTTGACAGCTGTTCAGGATGAGTCTTAAAAACAAAACACTTGCATCCAAATACATGAAAGTATTTCAGATTTGGCTTCTTTTTCTTCACCATCTCATATGGTATTTTTCCATGCTTGTTTATGAGTGTAGCGTTCTGTGTAAAATAAGCAGTCTGCACAGCTTCAACCCAAAAATAGGTTGGTAGCTTTGCGTCATCAAGCATAGTTCATGCAGCTTCAATAAGAGTCCTGTTCTTTTTTCAACAACTCCATTCTACTGTGGAGTTCCAAGTGCAGAAAATTCCTTCTTTATTCCTTGCTCTTTGCAGAACTCTTCCATGATTGAATTCTTGAACTCAGTGCCATTATCTTTGACTAACTTATCGAGCTGTCTGATATGATCAGTTATAGTAGATGTAGTTTCATTCTTCTTGTGCAAGAAATACACCCAAATGTATCCTGTGAACTCATCCACTATAACCATAGCATATTTCTTCTTTGCAATAGACATGACATTGACTGGACCAAATAGATCAACATGCAGTAAGTGATAAGGCTCAAGAATTGAGGATTTAGTTTTGCTCTTGAATGAAGATTTTCTTTGTTTTGCCTTACGACATGAGTCACAAAGACCATCAGGAGCAAATATTGATTTTGGCAGTCCTCTCACAAGATCTTTCTTTGCTAGCTTATTTATGTCGTTGAAATTTAAATGAGAGAGTCTCTTGTGCTAATTCCAGCTTTCTTCAATTGATGCTCTACTTAATAGACAGATTGCAGAACCATCAGAATTTGTTGAAAGTCTGGCTTCATATATGTTAACATGTCTATAACCTTTCAGAATCACTTTTCCTATAGAATTACTTACAACTTCACAGTGTTCTTCAAAGAAATCCACATGATAACCTATGTCACAAATTTGACTCACGCTTGGCAAATTATGTTTAAGTCCTGAGACAAGAGCTACTGATTCAATTATGACATTCCCAAGATTGATATTTCCATATCCCATAGTCTTTCCCATGTTTTCATCACCATAAGAAACTCCTGGGCCAGCTTTCTCGACAAAGTCTGATAGCAGGGCTTTATTTCCAGTCATATGTCGTGAACATCCACTGTCCAGAACCAGGATGTTTTTCCTGTTGCCCTGCAATCTCAAAGACCACTATTGATTAGTTTTAAGGACCCAGACTTGCTTAGATCCTTTGGCCTTGTTAAGTTTGTTAGCATTTGCAGCGGATTTAGTTTCAGAGTTTATGCTATCATGCTTTTTATTAGTCTTTGCATTAGACTTTGCATCATAATTTATACTCAAAGGAATTACACTAACTTTCTTTAAAAAGGTTTTATTTCATAATAATCATAGTACAAACTATGATATTCCTTACAAGTATAAATAGAATGCCATAAACTACCACAATGAAAACAAGGATTTTGTGGTTTAAACCTAACAGATTGACTCTTAACTCCTGATCTAGGAGGTAAAGAGTTTATATCTCTATTTTTCCTGCAAAAAGAAGCAAGATGGTTAGAGTTTCCACAATTATAGTATTTTTTTCTAGGAGCATTAGGAACAGGCATATAATTATTACTTTTATTCACACCTTCCTTTCCATTCCTATTTTTCCTAGCTTCCTTTACCTTGTTCACATTTTTAATCTCTTTCAGCTTATACTTAAGCTGCTTCTTTGTCATTAATCCAATGTTTACCAAAGCTGGTTTATCTTGTTTTAATTTGTACGAAGTTGACTTCTCTTTGACTTCTGTTTTAGAGTCTTTCATCTCTTCAGAATCAGACACAACAGTTTTTGCAACAAATTTAACAGGATTTACCTTTGGCTTTTCAGTCTGTTTGATAGCAATTGGCTAAATTGGCAAAGTCCCTTTCTCACTTTTACCATCTTTCTAACCTAGCCCCTCTTTCCAGTTTCCACTACTTAGAATATTCTGAGTTATTTTGCCTGAGTTAGTCCAAGTCCTGATGATTTCTCTTTCTTTTTCTAATTCAGTTTTTAGATAATCATTTTGTTTAAGCAATTCATTCTTAACATGCACAGCATTATCTGTCTCTGTCTGAATAGTGTTCATCTTGACTAACTCTTCTTCAAGATAGCTATTTCTGTTTTTGTACTTTAGATTTTCAGATTTTAATCTTTCATTCTCTAAAGTCTGATCTCTATAGCTAATATAAATGTTTTTCAGAAATAATCTCAACTCAGTAATATCTTCTGTATCAAAAGTAAGAGTTAATAGAGGTACCTTTAGTTCAGCACCATCAAAACTGCTATCAGCATTTGCCATTAAGGCATGGTTTACCTCTTCTTCAGATTCTGAAGTGTCTGCCCAGTTTTTTTTCTTTGTGATAAGTGCCTGGCCTTTATCAGCTTTTCCTTTCTTGCAATCAGGAGAGATGTGGCCTCTTCCACCACAATTATAGCATTTGACATTTGAGTTGTCTCCTCTGTCAGACTTTCCTCCTTTGCCTTCAGTCTTTCTGAACCCTTTCTTGTCAGAACTTCCCCCTTTCCTTGAAAACTTCTGACCCTTTCTGAATTTCTTGTAGGCTATCTTTGTTATACCTTTCACCATAAGAGCACACAATTGCATCATCTCTGCATCAACATCCACTTCAGATAAATTTTCAGGTTCTGAATCATCATCATCAGAATCTGATGACTCTGAATCAGACTATATAATGAGAGCCTTTCATTTTGCCTTCCAAGAGAAATTTGGCTTTTCTTCAGTCTTTAAAGCAACTGTCTTAGACATATCATATTCCTTATCCACTAGTGATAGATCATTCAACAGTTTTGTAAATCTGTAATATGTATCAGTTAGTGACTCATCAGATTTTGAGTCAAAGTGCTCATACTCCTGTGTGAGTATTGTCTTCCTGTTCTTTTTGATGACATTGGTTCCTTGACATCTCATTTCCAATGCATCCCAGATTTCTTTTGCAGTCTTGCATCCAATCACCCTATTTGACATGACATTGTCAAGTGCACTATGAAGCAAGTGTCTTACTTTTGGATCCTTGCCTAGTGAAGAGATGTCTTCAGTGGTGAGTTATCTCTTTTCTTTGGGAATCATCTTTTGTGGCTCATTCCCAACTACAACAGAAAGCTTTGTGGGCTTGTGTGGACCATCATAAATTATGTCTAAATATTCTGGATCTGTAGCTTCCAGAAACATGGCCATCTTCACACTTCAACCAGGGTACTCAGACACCCTGAGCAGAGGAACCTTGATGGTTTCATATCTACTAGTGTTTTGAATGGGTTGAACCTTTGCAGGTTCTTGAGGGTCTTGTGTTTTTGATTGATCAGACATGATTGATTGTTTGTTTGGATCTTAACTATTTGTAAGCTTAACAGATTGGCTCTGATACCACTTGTTAGGCCTCAATGATACTATAGAAGGGGGTTGAATATAGTATCTACAATCAATTTGATTATGAATACAAGTATGTAACAGAAAACAAGTTTATTCAATATATCAAACTCTGTTACAGTAGGTTTAATCTACTCTCTCAGTGATGTATAATATCACTAAGAGCTGCTAAGGTTACAATTAATAATATTCTTGTGAATGATAACACATATAGTATAAACTATAATCTGTGTTTATATAATACACAGTTACAAGATAACTACTAATTGATATGATAATGATTCTATTTCCTAGAATACATCAATCAAAGATTATCTACTGCAGTCCTATAGCTGTCCAATTCTTCATGCATATCTTTACTTATTTAATCCAGATCCTCTCCTATAAATCAGCTGCTTTCCTTATCTGAAGTGTACCCACACTTAAGTCCTGATATAAGTTCTGACGCCTTAAGTTCTGATGACTTCATGCCTTCAGTAAGTTCTGATTTCCAGTTAAGTTCTGATACTAAGTTCAGAAACTAAACAAATCAGATTAGATATGACATCACAAATATATCTAACAATTACAATTCGTAAATATACATAATTCTGGTACATCTAAAATTGAAAGCCTAGCCTATTGGTAGTTCCTACCTCAGCTACATCGGCATCAACGCCTACAGGAAAATGTGGAACATTTCCTATCCGTTCGCGAATTGGGAGCTTGGTCCTGTTCATCTTGTCTATCTGTTGTTGTGTGATGAAAGAAGAAAGCAAGGGTGAGCAACAAGCCCACCGAAATAATATGTATATAATTAACAATATATTCTCATAGTACTCATGAAAGTCTTGGTCAAGAAGAAATGAACCAAGTTTGATATCTAAACGCGACGAAGTCGCAAAATATTCAGTATATATATACATATATACTTTTCAAAATCTTTGAAATCCTCTGACATGTATAATACACACAGAGTTCCAGTTTATAACTGTATACAAATATTGTTGCAAGGTGTTCTCAAATATCTAACCTTGTCTCAATATTTTTCTGAAAATCTTTGTCATGCATAAGATAATCATTTACTAGATATAAGTTGAAAAGATGAAGTTACAAGACCAAACTTGTATAGAATCAATCTTTAAAATATCATCAAAATGAAATGAAGTTACGAGATACTTCATTTGATGAAAATATCATTTTGAAAACTCGACCCTAACAACACTCAACAATCGCCCAGCCGTAGCCTTTCTATCGAAGTTCTCTGGGTAGTGTTGCAGAAATATCCAACTGGATGATGAACTCATTACGAGAGTTTGTCCCGCCAGGAAGACCACTCACGATGATCAGTCGCAGTAGTGCAACCCCACCATTTTCTACATGTAGAGGAGAACAGTCGGATTTACTTGTCGACCGAACGCTGGACACCTAAGGAATGGACCGTCTTAGCGAAACTTCCGGGCCATTTGGGCCAATAAATAAGGCTGGGCCGACGCCACTCGACCACTTACGCCACTCCTAGTTCAGATGAAATCCATGACTCAGAAAAATGTAAAGCTCGTCTCCCCTTTCCCCAAGTAGGAACTTGTTGATACGACTCCACCAAGAAGTCGCATCTAGTTGGAAAGAAAAACTCACCGATATTTCCCAGGCAATGCCTGTTAATGGATTCACTTATTTCAAGAATTTTACTTCCCGAGTTTTGGGTAAGTAATCAAAAACTCTTTTATCAAAACAACAACCTTGTTGCGAATATAAAAATACATCACGGAGCCAGATCCCTCAGATTTTTGAGCGAGTATTTAAATCCCATTCGAAAGGAAGATCTTAAATTTGAAAATGAGTTTTGGGATCCGCTCTAACTTTCAAAAACAGTTTTGATAAAGTTTGAAAATAATCTCTGGAAATATATAAAGTAAGAATGATTTGATAGTATCAATCATTTTCTGAATACTTGGCGAATATTGAAACATTATTCTTTAAGAAAATAAAGAATATTATTTAATAAAATAAGTGGAGTCATAAGTCCTTGAATGAATATTCAAACTAATATTCATTTAGTAATAGAAATAAAATAAGTTTCACATGTAGAAACTCTTTTCAAATAATTAAACTAGTCTTTGATTGTAATAGGAATCTTAAATGAATATTCAAAAAAATAATATTCACTTATAATATAAACTATCGAATAAACATTATTCATTTAATAGTTTTGAAAGCTATATATATATATATATATATATATATATACTCGGGAACATCGTCTCCCGGTATAGAAAATGTTCAACTCTGGGTCCCCTATACTAAGGGTATACGCAAGTACTGCTTATCTCTAGCATAGGTATTATGCAGTTTATAATCAATTGAATCAATAATGAGATATCAAAATTATGGAGCAGGCATGCATATATATATATATTATATCAACATGCTCCAATATATCACAAGACTTGCTAATAACAACCATGCAATTATCACAAGATAATGCACAAACAAATATGTACATCACAACAACAGTATAACGGGTAGAAAACTTTCCTGAGTGTTCTGGGGTAGACTCAAGCTTAGAGTGGGTCTGGTAACCTATGAACAATAACATAAGCTGGAATTAGACCACGGTCGCTTAAGAAACTAGTCAAAACTCACTCATACCCTAATGGTCGCTTATGGTCGCTTATACGCTTGATGATTTGTGTTAATCGCTCGTGTACCCTTGGCTCCACTAATTTTAATAAAATTAACCGTTACGAATCTTAAGACGACTCTTTCGCGAATACTCTATCAACTGACCAATTAATCTTACATAATTTTTTTGTACTCCAATTAGTCATTTAAGGACCTTAATCAAGGTTTCAAAGTTAGGCGAGGGGTAAAGGTTCGTTCGCGAAACACCGTAACTTAAAATGGTCGTTTCTCCTAAACCGTAAATCGGATCTAAGTGAACGACATATCAAAACGAAGCTTGAATCATAAAATTTCTAACCATGGTAATGATGATTCGTGGAAGTGAGTGTTCGGGTGTAAAAGTCATGCACAAAACAGTCTAAGGAAAATTGGGCATTACGACGGCTATAACTTAGCGATTCCCAAATTTTACCAAATCAATTCAATAGCAAACCACCACCAATCAACACCATTCCACCATCATTCAACCACCAAAATTTTACCATAACCTAATCCACTAATTTCTAGGTTAAACATTCCAGATTCATAACTTTAATCATTAAGCATTAACTTGACTAACTAATGGCTATAACCAAGAATAACTCATCCAAATCATATCATAATCATACCAATTTTTAGCATACTCCCACAACTATCATAATACGCTTAAAACCACATTAAACCAACTGATTTATAAGAGTTCAAGGGCTTTATACCTTCCTTGGAGAGTGGGGATTCACTTAGAAGCTTCAAGGAGTGCTTATATGGCCCTATGAAGCTTGGATCTCACAAACAATCAAGAAAACATAAATTTAGTTTCTTGAAGATACTATTCATCAAGAACTTTGATGAATTGATTAGCTTAGATAAACATGGAATCTTGAGCTCAAACTTATGTCTCATCTAAGTTATGAATTATAGAAGCTAAAGAAACAAACCTTTTGAATTATGATTAAGTGGAACCTGGGTTTGGAAATTTTTCTTTCTTGCTTTTATTCAAAAGCCGAGAGCAAAGAGATGGGGGGAAGAAGAATGTGTTTTCTTGGTTGCTTTTGATCTTGGTTTTTGTGAAGATGAATACTTGGTGGAGATTAACTCTTTCTAAATATTTAGATTTGCTTTAATAAAGTGATGACATCACTTGGATGACCTCACCTCCAAGCCACATGTCTTTCCCTTATGTTTTGATGATGTCATCCTCCTCTAATCTCTTTGATTAATGCTTAATTATTTGGTTAATCCTTTGGTTACTTGTATAAGCTTGATCCTTGGTCGCTTATTTATTTTACGGTTCGCTTAACTCTCATTCTTGTTAATCGGTTGAGGGATCATATCCGGGATCTTATTACTTGGGCTTCCTTGAACCTTTATTAATATTTTATATTCCTTTTATGATCCTCTCTTACCATCCTTGAATTTAAATCCTTTTAATCATGTTACCTTATACTCAATTCTTTCGGTATCTGATGGATTTTCGGGAAAAATCAAAGTGTCTGGATTCGAATTCTAACGACCTTTACATACACTCACTTACTTTATGGAATACTAATACGAGCTTAGAATTTCCATAACAGTACTCCTATATCGTGTGGTCTGATAATTTTCCTTAATCAG
The DNA here is from genome assembly GCF_009905375.1 of Apium graveolens. Lineage (NCBI taxonomy): Eukaryota > Viridiplantae > Streptophyta > Magnoliopsida > Apiales > Apiaceae > Apium > Apium graveolens. The sequence goes on from NC_133655.1 coordinate 60,020,705, forward strand.
CATCATCAGCAAAAATTTACTATTCATTTGTGTTTCAAAAATTTCCAAAAATTGGGATTATTACAGCTATAGCCACTTCTTTCAAGAACCGAGATCGCAATCCTCTGGAGTATCAGCAAGAATATTAATAACACACGGAAGTATACTTTTGCCTTTAAAAGTAGGGTATTTCTAAAAATTTGGGCAGCATCTCTTCTACATTATGGACTACCAGTCGGATTTAAGTCGATACCAACAACCAGCCAAACAATCAACAACCATATCAATCCACCATCATTAACCAAACTCATCGTTTAACCATACTTCAGAACATATCATGTTGATAACCACATATATTACTAACTAACATAACATACGTCTTTTAATCGAACTACGGTCACAAAGAAACAATGATTAGTATAACTATACCTTTCCTCAATTTTTTTATAATATCTCAGAATATAATTAATGGATATTTATTTTACTGTTTCTCAAAAACTTTATTCATTTATTCCAAGATTCTTCTAGCTCCTTTTTTTCTCAATTCAATCTCTCTAATTAACAATTCCTATCAGTTATACCTGCTCATAAATCCGTTCTAAATATATCTTTTAACCTTTTTTTCCAACGCTCATACCTGTATATGGATACTTGTAAGATCCTATACTGCATCTTCTAACCGATCAAACAAATCCTCTACCCTTGAGAATATACGCTTTTTCTCATTAATTAACTTTTCTAATTTTTGATGACCAATGTGACACCCCCAAATCCGGGGTCAGGATTGGGTGTCACTACACAACTTTAAACAATATAAACATGTATATAAAAAAAATATACAGACAACCCCTCATTATTCCGGATCGCTTACAGGTTATGGTATGAAACAAGAATCTAACCTTCTAAAATTACAATGTCTAAATACAATTTCATTACCTCTTTACTAATTTCCTCGTATTGATCACTCTGACACCTCCAAATTTCTTCAACTGGGATTTTTCCACTTTTGCTGTCTAATAAAGTTATTCACTTTTGTCCTCATTTGATATTGAAAGAAATAAGAGTTCACAAAGCAAGAGTGAGCCAAAAATGCCCAGCAAGTATCATAAATGGTTTCCATGTATCAGATCAAAGAAACTCCCGAAAACGATTGTTGAATTATTTCAAAACATCTTTATTTATATAAAACAGTTGAGCGAACAAAACGTCAGCCCTCATTGGCCTTTAATCATAAATCACATTTTTATGTAAAAGAATAGTGAACGTTTCAATGTTTCATCCCTTTGAATCAAATCTTTGTTTGATTTTGTAATTATAAACTATTCAAGAAGGAATGCCGTTAATGGCGATCAACAATAAATGAGACTGGACACTAGAATCCAACATATGCACCACAACCTCCTGATCAGTCAGGATATAGTGCTGATCAATATCCAACTGATAGACCCAACCAACATATGGGGTATCCAGGCAACTATGGCCTAATAATCAAGGGACCAACCATCTCTGGCCCTTAGGGTCCAGCTCATTCCTGGCCCTCATCATAACCATCCATTCCGTGGAGTATTTTGATGTCAAATCACTTTGATTTCAAAACATCCCGATTCCGAGTTCGCAAATAACCTGAAATAATGGGTATTTTCTCAAGAGATCAATCGATAATCAAGGAACAAGATAAAAAAGGCACTGACATAAATAAAAGTAATTGCACTGAAATATAAAAATATTTAACTGTTCTGAACTTAGAATAGAAATGAAGAAATATTTGCAGTATTTTAGAAGAAAGTGTAGTAATACTTGCCTCAATTGATAACCCTCTGATCTTTAACTATCTGCCATATCACTCAGTCCTGATGTATCTTTATTTCCATTGATAGGCTACTTGACCTTTCTTGTAATTCACCATTTTAGGTTTATCTCTATTCTATATTCACTCGTTTCATGACTACACATAATCAGGCTTTACTTTTACCATCTCAGTCTGGCTTTGAATGTCTGGCACTATGGGTATCTATCATAACATATACCATTCAATTAACTGACAATATATCATTGTCTAGCCTATACATTTATCTTTGTCATCTACCCGCCCGATGATAAAAGATAAGAATCACATCTCAATCAGATAACGTTTAAAAGACGCGTGGATGCACAATTTATATAACACGTAAACACATAAGGCATGTATCACATAATCCACATAGTCACATAATTCATGTACCACATAAGTTGAATCAAAAAGAGTATTTTATCGATTAATAACTGACTCAGAATGATTCATAGAACAAAATCACATTTGATACAAAAGAATTTAGGTCTCGGAAATATTTTTAATAGAAGCAAAATATTTTTTTGTCTAGAGGCGTTCGTTTTGTATTAAATGGACAAATGGTCTATCTAATACTAATTTTTAAATATTTTTCAGAATTAAAACGGGTCTCCGAATTATTTTATAATTAAATAATAAGGTTCGAACACCCAAACCTGACTTTAAAATAATTTTGTAATAATTATCGAGCCTTGAAAATAATTTAAACTAATATTTTAAAGCACGAACTATTTTTCTGAATTTTTAAATCAAAATAAATAATTAAATATAATTAAATAATCAATTAAAATTAATTAATAACTAATTAAATTAATTAATCAATTAATATTTAAATTAATTGACTAATTAAATAATTAATTATCAACTAAAATTAATTAATTAAATAATTTGGATTTATTTTTAAATAAAATAATTTTCAGAATTTAACCATAATGATTTTTAGAATAAAAATGAATTAAAAACATAATTTTTGAATTATTTATAAAAAAAGAAAATCCAGAAACAGGTTTTTAGAAAATTGATTTGGGGCAATTGGATCGAAACTGGGTCGAGCTTTTCTGCAAACGGGTCTTACAAAAACTCTCCCGGATCCGGCTTGAACACCGCCGGAATCTAGGTTTTCCAGAAACTGGCCGATGAGCTCCCGGTTTTCCGGTCGAGTTCCGACCATACAAAACCGAGGCCAACAATCTCATTTTAATGGGGTTTTCTCGGTAATCCTACTCAAAACAACTCCCCCAGCTCAAAATATTACACAACCATCATCCCCAATCCCTGCAGCTTCGATTCCGGCAAGAAATCGAAGAAGACCAGTGACGAATCCGGAGAAAATCTGACAACCACGAATCGGAAACCAAAATCGATAATATATATCAAAACGAAGCTTAGGGAATATCCAATCTAACCCAGCAATTCATAACATCAAACAATTAATAAACACTTCTAAAAATCAAATTTAAAATTCAAAAAATATGATGAACTCTGGTTAGTACTTCCGGGGGTTATAATTATCAATTAGGTGTACCAATCGATTGCAAATCATGTAATAAAGCTTATTTAAACATCCATATCAACAAACAATTCAAGAATAACAAATCCCCAAATTTTAACTCAAGAACACCAAGAACCCTAATTTGAAATTTTTAGAAAATCAAACCTCAATTACTATTTATTATTGAACTCTATTTTTGAAGTATAATATATGAAATTGATGAGAAAAACATGCTCTACAACATGGAATCATCAAAACAATCAGATAATCACGTTTGCAAAAATTTATATTTTAAATCATATAAATTTGAATTAAAATAATTAAATAAATAATCACCGTTATTTCTACACAAAAATGGTTGATTGATTTAGAAAGAACTTTTCGAGAGCTTCGATTTGATATGTTGCGCACTTGAATCAGAGTTCGATAACGCCTTTGTTCGAGGGTTTAATTTTCAAGAACGCGGTGTTTATAGGGTTTTATCTGTAATTACTGTATTTTTATTGACTAATTATGATTATATGAATAAAATGAAATAAGAAAAAGGCTATTTATATTTATGGAATATTGGTTCATGTTGGATCGTATTGGATCGATAAATTAATTACTTAGCCGCTAAGTAACTGCAAAAACGATCCGATTTGATATCCGTATTGGATAATTATCCAAACCGGGCTTTTTATAAAATACTTTATACGAAAATAATGTAATATTATCAAAATGTAATATTATCCCGTCTTTCGATACTACGGGTTTTGTTGCTTTATCAAAATGATTATCGTATCGAAAATCTTGCGCTGAGATGCACACGGGTCAAACCATAATCCGGATCGAAAAAGTTAGAACACGAAAAATGTCCGGAATTACCATATTAGGTTAGGAAGGAGTTTTCAGAAGAGTTTCGAATTGTAAAAACGTAAAAACGGTCAAAGTTGGATAATTCCCGACATTATAAAACATTTTTGTATTTATTCAGAAAATAATTAATAAATTCATAAATTATTATAAAATCATATAACACTCCAAAAATTACCAGAAAAATACCTTAACTATTTATATTTTATTCTGGACATATTAAAATTAACATACTCAAATTTTATCATATACAAACATCCAAATATTATTATCAGTCATCAGATAATTCACCAAAAATTCACATACAATCACATAATAATCATTTATTGATAAAGATAATTATACGTTATGTCCCGAATGTTACAACCAACACATGGTCTCCATCCCTGAAAATTCTATAAAAATTCACTTGGTTTTAAAGCAATACTTCTTAAAAGATTTGGCACAGTTGGATCACCAGTTCTTTATCTCTATTTATATTTTTCTATACGGAAGCTTCGTCGCTGGCTCAGTCATGAGCGTCAAATTCACCATAACTCATTTACTCGAGTTGGGAAGCCTAACAATTTCTTGAAGAACACATTCCAAATTCATGTGTAATTAAAATTTCTTCGATTTCGAAATTTCATGACAAACATCTCCCCGTGATTGAAGTATGTTTCACCTTCTTACGTATTAATCGCTCATCTGGGTTATTATTGAGAATTCCTTCATCTACCTCTGTTTTCCCGTCAATCATTTGCCTCGTATGGTGTACGCAAATTTACTTTCTTATTTCTATGGTTAATTTACGTCATACGGTTTGATAACTACCCCAATTCACGCCCAAAATCTCAGACTTGAAAAGTATCATGTATATAGATTACCACTTCTGATTTGATGTCGTCGTGACAACCACGTTATTGGCATAGTGATTCTTCTTTACACGAAAATGTCCACCATTTATTGGCTTGCAATCATCTTTATACTCAACAAGTAATTCCATCTGCTACACGAGGTTATTTCACTTCTTTTAGAATGCTCAAAGAGTAGACTTTACACAAGAAGAAAATTTTTGTATATGATTCTGATTGGAAACCTTTTCTAAAGAATAAGAGTATAAGGAAACAATCGGAAGGATCCATAAATCAATAAGTCACAATTGAAGAGGAAAGAATAAATTATGATTTAGATATGAATGAGACAACCATATTTGTACTCAAGATGGCCAGTCTTTCATACTATATGGAATACATCACATGATTAGGTGGTGTCCCATCAGACTCTTCATCATTTCGACAAAGCGTCACATCATAATGCTGCCTGTCTCGATCAAAAAGAAATATTTTGAGAAGATAAATAATTTGAAAGGGATATAATAAATTTTCTTTCCTTCTTGTCTCATATATTTATCACTGAGAGAAGCTCACACGTATTCAAGAATCAAGAAAAGTATATGCAGTCGTGGAAAAGAATGACACCATCGGTCGCCATCTACGTTTCGCTTCTACATACTTTCAGGGCTCGTTCGAGTAACAGATTCCAGATCCACGTAAGATGATAGATTCGGAATATTCTTCTTCTTCAATCATCTAGAAGATTCCTCCATTTTCTTCAATCATCCTCGAGCTTATTTGGGTCAATGAACCCATTTTAAACTTTAATAAGTCCATAAATTGAATCAATAACATTTCCGCATGTTGATTCGGTTATTGATACTATTTCACAAGGTTTGCACTCTTCTTTCGAGAATTTTTTTCCCGTATTAGGGGCTCTACTTGGTCGTCTGAATTAACAATACTGAGTTCGATCAAATATTCTTCCGGGTAATCTAATAATATAGCAACAAGAACTCAAGTAGTAATTTGACAACCAAACTTTAGAACTCATTTTGTGTAAAGATCTTTTAGAAATTCTATTAAGAAAACGTTTTTGGAAAACTTGTTTTAGAATTTTGAAAATAGAGCATCTGGTCGTCCTTACTTATGAGTTGATTATTGTTCTCTTCAACCACAACAAGGTACCTAATTGAAGAAATGATCAACTAAGGGTCCATTTACTTCAATATATCTTCTACCCCTTATTGGGTTCATTTGGCCTTCATTAGTCGGCAAAAACTTCATTTATCATTGCATACCATTTTATTCGTAACTTTAACTCCAGTGCTGGGATCTGGTATTATCTTTGATATTTTCATCGTCATCCTTGATGTCATATTTATAACCAATTAACGTAATTCAGCATTCTATCCGTAGATAAGGTCGTATCTCCTTGATCGTCTTAGGTGTACCTAATATGGTAAATATCATTCCTTGTGCGGAGCCCGAAAAGTGTTAAGAAGCTTTTCGCCACAGTGGTGCCTTTAAACTTGCGACGTTGGCTCTTCGTCAGCTTCAATCAACTCGTTACCTCTAGTCTAAAGCTTGTCCTACTACATAATTCTAAGTTGGATCATACTAAAACTCATCTGTCTTTACTTATATGAAGTTCTCACGCAAATCAATCTCCTTTTTCTTTAAAACCATATAAAAGAAGGATAATTTTTACCCATTCTCCGTCGAGCTGTTGACTCTTCGCAACCATAGGATCTGGGAACTAAATATATCTATATCATCAATATACTTGCCTTCCACTTATCTTAACAATATCCTATCTTACTAATCCATATCGGATTCGCTAATCTTAATTCATAGTCATCTCAAACTCAAAATGAGTATACTTAGGGTCTTCCTTATCTTATATGACTGTCAATCCTATCTTACTTCCACCTATTCTTATTTCAGGGACCAATAACCTGTGGCTCTGATACCAACTTGTAACATCCCCAAATCCGGGGTCAGGATTGGGTGTCACTAAACAACTTTAAACAATATAAACTTGTATATTAAAACAAATATACAGATAACCCCTCATTATTCCAGATCGTTTACAGGTTATGGTATGAAACAAGAATCTAACCTTCTAAAATTACAATTTCATTACCTCTTTACTAACTTCCTCGTATTATTCACTCTGACAACTCCAAATTCCTTCAGCTGGAATCTCTCCACTTTTGTTTTCTATTAAAAGTTATTCACTCTTGTCCTTATTTGATACTGAAAGAAATAAGAATTCGCAAAGCAAGAGTAAGCCGAAAATGCTCAGCAAGTACATAACGGTTTCTCAAGTATCAATATCAAAAGAGAATTCCGGACAAAATTTTGAAATAATTTATAAGCAGTTCTATTTATTTGAAGTAGTTGACCGATTGAAACATTGGTCGTTATTAGCCCTTAATCATAAATCAAAAGTGACGAGAAATTCCCAGATTCATCTCTTGAATCAGGGTTTTTTCCGCTTTTATAAGCATAAAACTCTTCTAGAAGGAATGCCGTTAATGGCGATCAACAATAAATTAGACTGGACACTAGAAACCAACATATGCACTATAACCTGCTGATCAGTCAGGATATAGTGCGGATCTATACCCAACTGCATACACCCACCAATATATGGGGTACACAGGAACTATGGCCTAATAATCAAGGGACCAGCCATCTCTGGCCCTTAGGGTCCAGCTCATTCCTGACCCTCATCGTAACCATCCATTCCGTGGAGTATTTTGATGTCAAATCACTTTGATTTCAAAACATCCCGATTCCGGGTTCGCAAATAACCCGAAATAATGGGTATTTTCTCAAGAGATCAATCGATAATCAAGGAACAAGATAAAAAAGGCACTGACATAAATAAGAGTAATTATAGGGAAATATAAAAATATTTAACTATTCTGAACTTAGAATAGGAATGAAGAAATATTTACAGTATTTTAGAAGAAAGTGTAGGAATACTTGCCTCAATTGATAACCCCCTGATCTTTAACTATCTTCCATATCACTCAGTCCTGATGTATATGTATTTCCATTGACAGGCTACTTGACCTTTCTTGTCATTCACCATTTCAGGTTTATATCTATTCTGAATCCACTCGTTTCATTACTACACGTATTCAGGCTTTACCTTTACAATCTCTTTCTGGCCTTGAATGTCTCGCACTATGTGTATCTATCATAAAAGATACCATTCAATTAACTGACAATATATGATTGTCTAGTCTATACGTTTATCCTTATCGTCTACCCGCCTAATAATAACATATAAGGATCATATTTAATCATATAAAGTTTAATAGACACGTGGACTTATAATTTACATAACACATAAGCACATAATACACGTATCACATATTTCATATCACATATAACTCACTCTGTCAAAATATTCGACCCGGTATCAAAACTAAATCGAGTCAAAATACAATTTTACGATAATTACGCGACTCGGAATCATTTTCAAAATGAAGCGGCCTTTCGAAACGAAAGATTTTATGTCTCGAAAGTATTTTTAATCAAAATATAATATTTTTCTAAGTCTAAAAGCGTTCGTTTCGTATTAAACGGACGAACGATCTATTTATTATGAATAAAATAAGAATACTTCAATTAATAATAATATTAATTGAATTTTAAATACCTTTATATAATTTTTAAAAGATATAAATGATTTTTAAATCATTATTTGGCTTAATTATAAATAATTATATTTTATTTAACTATTTATAGATAAAATTAATTAATTAAATAAACTAATCAATTAATTAAATCCATAAATAATTAATTAAAATAAATAATAAATAATTAAATCAAATTTTGAATTTTTAGAAATAATAAAGAAAATATTTTTTTGCAGTTCGAAATAATTTAGTTAATTATTTAAAATAATTAACTAAATTGATTTTGAATTTAAAAAAAATTAGGATTTATAAATGATTTTTAAATTTATTTTTAAAATAAAATTTCCACAAACAGATTTGTGGTTTTTGAAATTCAGCAGAACAATTCGAACGGTGGTCTTCCTGTGGTTTTTGTTCCATCAACAAAAATAACGAACAATTACTAAAGAATCAAAAACGAATTCCAGCCAAAAAGACTAAACATCGATTTTTATAAATATTATACCTCAGATATTGAAACTGGTATCAATAGAATGGGCTCGTTGAGAGGATGATTTTAATTACTAGGACTCTCAATTTGGTTCCCTGAATCGATCAAAATCAGTGATCAAAGTTTGGTTCAAGAAACTCCCCCCCAAAACTATGTTCTTCAATTTATTTTTAATGAAAATAAAAATGAGATAAAAGAATTAATAAGCTTTTTATATTAATGGAATATTGGTTCGTGTAGGATCCTATTGGATCGATAAATTAGTTACTTAGCCACTAAGTAACTCCAAAAACGATCCGATTTAATACCCGTATTGGATAATTATCTAAACCGAGTTTTTGATAAGACACTTGATACGAAAATAATGTAATATTATCGCATCTTTGAAGAATACGGGTTTTTTTGATTTATCGAAATGATTATCGTATCAAAAATCTTGCGTCGGGACGCGCACGGATCAAACCGTAATCCGGATAGAAAAAGTCAAAACACGAAAAAATGTCCGGAATTACCAAATTAGGTTATGAAGTTTTCGGAAGAGTTTTGGGTTGTAAAAATGATTGAAGTTGGACGATTCCCGGCTTTATAAAACATTTTTGTAATTATTCAGAAAATAATTAATAAATTCATAAATTATTATAAAATCATATAACATTCCAAAAATTACCAGATAAATATCACAGTCATCTGTAATTTATTCTGGACATAATAAAATTAATATACTCACATTTTATCATATATAAACATCTAAATATTATTATTAATCACCAGATAATTCACCAAAAAAATCACATAATAATCATTTATTGATAAAAATAATTACATGATATATCCCAGATATAATGACCCGGACTTTTCAAAATTTATTTATTATTATAAAAGTAATTTTCCTAAAAAGAAAGGAATAAAATTTAATATTTTATTCCAGCTTGTATAAGTTTCAAAATGTTATCCGGGTTATTGTGTTATCGATGTGTAAATTTCTTTCTAAACCAAAGTTCGTATATTGTTTCTAAAATACAGATTTATTATTTATGTGAGTATAATTGTTATGTGATTAAGTGATACATGTGGTTGTGATTGTATCAGCAGTAAAAAAAGAAATTATGAATATTATATATGGATTTTCTGTAAAGTTATAAGTGAATAATTTTCCATAATTGCGGTTTTTATGTGCCATAATTGTGAATTTAGATTATTAATATTCTCAGAAATGAGCCATATATTATTTAGATATTTTACAAGAGAAATATTGATTGTTATATAATTTTATAAATGATTTTCGGAATTATTTAATAATTTTTCTAAATAAATATAAATTATTTGTGATTATTTGGAAACCCGCAACTTCAACGGTGTGGGGAATCTACAAACCGAAATATTTCCGAAAAATGATTTCTTGCCTAATTTGATTATTTCAAACAATTTTCGTGTTTTGAGTTTTTCGATCCGGAGTACGGGTTTATCGGTAAAGATTCTGGGTTTGTTTTACAGGTATTAAAATATTATTTTATCATCTCGATATATGTGCAATCTGGATAGTATCGTTATCCAAGATATTTTGATTAAACTATTATATTATCTTCTCGTAGTACGTGAAATACTATCTTATCTTTTCGTAATACGTGCAACCAAAAGCGTTGAGCACCAAAACTATATTTAAAAACTCGGTTTTGATGTTTATCCTAAAACGGGGACCGTTTGGATCAGTTTTATATATTCTTAGCTATTAAGTATTCGATTTTTATATCCGACATGATCCAACGGGGTCCTAATTTCTCGTAAATATAAATAGCCTTCACTGGGCCTTATTTTATATAGATAAACATTATTATACAGTAAAATCTTATAATTATCCAGAGAAACGAATAGTGTTCTTCGTGTTCTTCGCAATCAAACGAGGATTTGAGGACATTATTCGAATCCGATGGAGGCGTATAAATAGTCAAATTGAAGCTCTCGACGAGACGATCGTATCCGTATTAAAATCTACGAATAAGGTTAATTATTTTTCAATTTTATATTTTCATATTATTCTTCTAAATTCGGTTTTGAATTTCAAGCAATTGTTAGAATGATTTGGTGTTAGAATATGATTATTATAGACTTCATAATTTTGGTTAAGATTCGGTTAAAAGCGAGTTTTGGGTTTTTCCCAAATTTTAATTCAAATTTTTGATTTATTCTTGAGTTTATACGTGATTTTTATTATGTGAAAAGATTGGTGTGGATATTTATTTTGCTGTTAATATCAAAGGGGGTATAATATAGATGATTCATGTTAACTTCAGTATGTGATGTTGTGAGCATCAAAGTTCATATTAATATTTAATTTGATGTGACATCAAAGTAAGTATTGATATCATGATTGGTTGTTGATTGAAATGGAATAACAGGGGGATAGTCTAATAAATAGAGGAGATAATGTTAGAGTTTCGATATGTTCTGAACTCGTATTGATTTATAGAATAGTTGTGATAGAGTCAAAGAATGATTATGTGTTAAGGGTTTTTTCTTGTACGTGGCATGTATATGCGAAGGGTTATAGATGCAGGGTTTGTCGATTATAAGTTAAAGTCGATAGACTATTTACTGATTATAGTATTGTGTTATTCTCGTAAAGGATCTGAACGAGACGCGCAATATCGAAGACGTACAGAAGGTCGAATGGTGTCGGAAAGCGAATAAGGAACAAGTCAAGAAAGCACCGATGTGCTTTAAAGAGACAATAGTCAGAGGCTATCAGGGAGTTGATACACATAGATTGTGAAGTATAAAGTACGGGACTGAGCTGTGAGTTGAGAATTGAATTTAAGGCAAGTACCCCTATCTTCACTTATCGTTCAAGTGAGGTCTATTTTGAACCCTATTATGCAAGTTTTCTACACTATTCTAATTCCAGAATAGTTCAATATTTTTCATACTCAACTGCTTATGATTATGCAAATATTGCTTTTCTATTCTCAAGTTCAGAATAGATAAATGGTTTACATATCGCTGAGTTAAATGTTTTATAACTGCTGATAATGATTCAGTTTATGGAAATGAATGTTTTTATTGAATTGAATTATTAGAATTGGATTGTTTTTATAAAATATGTGGACCAGATTCGTGGTCAGACCAGATTCGTGGTCAAATGTAGGCCAATATGTGCCTTGGATCCAGTATAGAGAATAGGGTTGTATGCCATGTTTTGGGTTAGTGTGTGACTGATCAGTAGCCTAACCTTTGGTTTTTAGTCAAAATGAGATAAGTCCAATTCAGTAATTCCTTTGAATGATTAAATTTCCAGTTTGCAATTGATGCAAATACTACCCTGGGATTGTGAACTCTTTTTAAACTATTTCAAATTGTTGTTGCTACATTGGTACTTGTTGAGCATTGTTGTTCACCCTTGCTTTTCTTATAACCATTTCAGAAAGGCTTAAAGATAAGTTGTTCAAGTTCAATTGCTAAGGCTAGACGAAGAGTAAGAATGGTTAAGTTATCCAAAGGTCAAAGAAGGTATCCAGGGGATTTTTGAAGAAGATTCGAGTTAGAGTTGTTTAATAATAGTGGTTGATTCTAATTTCAATGTTGTAACCCGTATGCGATCTTGTTTTTAGGGGGTTTAAATTGTTTTCCTTTTTAAATTTTCAAGTTTTAAATTCTTTGATTTTTATTATCTTTTCAAAAATACAGGTTTTCGAAAATGATTTAAAAAGGGTTTTGTGTTAGTAACGTCAAATCCAGACCCCCGGATTTGCGGGATGTCACAATTGGCATAAGAGCTACAGGCTATAAGTCATTAAAATTGGAATATAGGTTGTAGTAATGATTTTAATAGAAAAGAAGAATATTGTATAACCTCCTATAGAGGTATAGTAAGACTATCTGGTAATAGTCTATAGGTGTGAGAGTAATAAAATCAAGCTTGACGGTTAAGTTAAGAATTTTAGATGGTTAAGATGAGAGTGTTAGATGATTAAGTTGAGAAGTTAGATAGTTAAGTCGAGAATGTGAGAAGATCAAGTTACGAATGTTAGATAGTGAAGTTGTGAATGTTAGGCGCTTAAGTTGAGTGTCTATCATTATAGAGATTGTGATTCCTAATTCTAGATATTCCAGTAGCTAGTAAATGGATCAAATTATATTAATATTATTTTGAGAAGGTCAGAGTTAGACCCATTTGAAGGGTTTTGATATTAAGCGGTTGAATCAAGATTCGTAAAGATTCTTGTGTGGCCTAGAAAGGCCTAGTAATATTGAAATATTGGAAAATTGGTTATTGTTATAAAGAGTTGACATAAAGAGATAGAGTGTGTGTCGAATCTGAGTAGGAAGTTCGGTATAAAGATGAAGAGAGAATGAGAGAGGGTATGTAGAGTTGATTTCGATTGTTAGAGGTAACGTCTGCGAATATGTTAGAATGTTAGTTCTTGATGGCAACGATTGGGTAAAGCTGGACAAGGCATCAGGTCCCGTCAAGCTAAATGCTACTTCGGATGATATTAAGGTGGGACAGATTTCTTGCAAACGATAACACCTATAATGAGATCTTACGAGGAGATTACGAATAAACGTTAATCGATTGTTAAAGATGCGAAGAAGAAGACATGCAGCGGACTACGATTTATTGAAGGGGAGCGGGAATTTGAGAAAACCTTGGCAATACTTTTCTTCAATTAAAGGTTATTTTGATTATTTCCTTCAACAGCGAAGTATTATGATATTTCTTCTGCTAAAAGTTTTGATCAATGAGATCTTCTATATCTTGAATGATTAGATGACAGTGATATTGATTCCTTGTGTGAATTTGGAAACAAAGGTGTGTGATAAAAGCTTGATTGTGAAAATTCAGTGATTTTCAATTTCTTGAGAAATTCTCTTGATATTCCCTTAATCCGATTGGGATGAACAACCTTAATTATAGGGGGGCACAAGGTATACCTGTCTATGTGATAATAGTTGGATGGTGTGACACCCTCCAAACTCGGATCAGAAGTTTGGGGTTCACAACACACATACACACACTCAATATATATACCTGCTTATGAAAGTAACATATGTAAAGACCCTATTCACCATAACCATGGATCGAAACAGGTTAAAGTATGAAAACAAGCCACAACCTTAACTTTTATTACATCATACCAAATCCCAACTAGTTCCGCTTACAACTGATAATGATATCATTCTTACAATCTTACATAACTCATCTACATTATAAAGCTCCTGCTAACTCGGTCCATCTTATCCTGGAATCCTAGCTTGCACACTGGACTGGGAATCCTCGTTACCAATAATTTCCTTTCCAACTGTAAAATAATATAACAGATTTGCAAGAGTGAGCTAACTAGCTCAACAAGTCATAATAGCATTAACTGAGGTTCAACAATGATCAGTTGAAATGATTCATAATAATCAAGTTTCTAGATAAGCAATAAATAAAATTGGATATTCTTTTCATTTTTTTTAAAAACCAAGGCTAGGCTGCTGATCAGTCACGCACTAACCCCGAGCAAGGCTCCCAGCTTTGCTCTATATACTGGATCCAAGGCACACATTGGCCTAACATGACCACGAATCTGGTCTAACCATGAATCTGGTCCATATTTATAAAACCATCCAATCCTAAAACAATTCAATATGATAATCATTGCAATTCAATAAAAACAGAATCATTATTAACATTGATAAAATATTTATCTCAGAGCATAAAACATTTCACGGGTATCACCAGGGTGTATCAAGGTATAAATATGAAGAACGACTTCAGGCCTGATGACGAATCAAGTATCTGAAGAACAATGGTTCAATGATAATATAGGGTATTGATCTTTGATGTGATAGGGTATTCTAGGGTGTATAAGTTTCTGTATGCTCAAGAAATTCTGTTGAAATACTTGGTTTATGGTGTGTATGTATTTGTGGAGTAGTTTTGTATTGGTATGGTTTAATGTCTGGGAAATCAACCGTTGGTGGTTTACAAGAAATAAAGCTTACATCTCAAGTTCAATGATATGATCAGGGTTCAAGGTTGACTAGTTTAAAGTGCTGGCAATGTAAAACAAGATTTATTTTGAATACTAACAACATATTATGAGAAAGTTCAAAAATATTTATAATATATCTCGAGAAAAGGTTGAAAAGGACTTGCCTTATCATAGATGATGTCCAACTTTTACTTGTACTCATCTAACAGTTCTACTCATCAATCACTTTCCTTCTTATTTTATGCCTTGCTTTTATTCGTCAATCACTTGCCTTTGCTTTCTACGCTTCAATTCTATCTACGGATCACTGATTTTCTTTTTCTATGCCTCACTTACTCTGTTAGGCATCACAAGCATCTATCATTACTAGTCTTATACCATTCTAAACGTCACATAGACGTCATAACCTTTTATCTACCCTTCGGTTTACCTAAATCCGATTTACGGATTGAAAGTTATGACCAAAACAGTCAAACAACAACCACATAGGCATATAACACATCAATCAGATAGCACGTAGCACATAACACGCAAGATATTCAATTAAAATAATTTTCCAAAGAAGATTCGGGGTCAAAATGATTTTCCAGGTATTTATTACGAATTTTTGAACATTTTTCGGAATTAAAATTGGACTACGAATCATTTAATAATTAAATAATAAGGCTCGAACACCTGAATTTGACTTTAAAATAATTTTATAATAATTATTTAACCTTGAAAATAATTTTAAATAATATTTTAAAGCTCGAAACTATTTTTTCGAATATTTAAATCAAAAATAAATAATTAAATCTAATTATTAAATCAATTAAAATTAATTAATAACTAATTAAATTAATTAATCAATTAATTAATATTTAAATTAATTGACTAATTAAATAATTAATTATCAAATAAAATTAATTAATTAAATAACTAAGATTTATTTGTAAATTAAAAATAATTTTCAGAAATAAAATAATGAATTTTGGGATTTTTAAATAATTAAAATAATTTTCTAAAAACAGAAATAAGCAGAATATCATTTTTATAATTTTTATAAATAGAAATCCAATATTTATAAAGTTTTGAAACTACAGGGATTGAAAAGTAAATTCTGTAAAAGCAGGGGGACTAAATGGCAATTTGCCACCGTCCCTGTCGAGTTCGCCGGCGGTAGCCATTGCCGGTGACTCGAAGCTCGCCGAAAAACTGCTACAGAGCCTAGAAACACGCAGGAAAGTGCAGATTTGTAGTACAAGGCAAGATAAACATTATTCCAGAAGCCAAATCATCAAACGATGCCTGAAATGATTAGAAAATTGTGAAGAACACTCGTCGGCGACGAGTGCTTTCCAGAATCCGGCGAAGCTCGATTAGAGCTATCCAGGAATCGTTCGTTGCACACATATACATGAATCGATCCCAAATTTAACCAGGAACACAACCCAATCATTCAAATCGTCTAATAACCCCTAATGAACAAACACAAAATTCTCAATTGAAATTATTCAACAACATAAACCCTAATTTATGAATCTGAGAATCAAACACACTTTTCTACAAGTTATTGAACTCAGTTTTTGACATATAATATACCAAAATGACCAAGAAGAAAAGATCTACATGATTACGCCATCAAATCATATCAAAAACATCAAGAACAAAAATTCATAATTTAATCTTTAATAAATTCGAAATAAAACAGTAAAATAAGAAAAATACCTTTATTCTTGCACAAAAACAGATGGTGGATTCAGAAAGAGGTTTTCGAGAGCTTCGTTTTGAAATATTGCACGCCTAAATCAGAGTTCGATAACACCTTCGTTTGTACGATTGATTTTCAAGAACACGGTATTTTATTAGGGTTTTATCTGGTTTTCAGTGGTTTGTACTGTCTGAATATGATTATACCAGTGAAATGAAATAAGAAAAGGGCTATTTCTATTTACAGAATATTAGTATGTTCTGGATTGTGTTGGATCGATAAATACGTTGCTTTGCCACTAAGTAACTATAAATACGATCATTTTGGATAAACATTATCCTATTTTGGATAAACATTATCCTGTTTTGGATAAGCATTATCCTGTTTTGGATAATTATCGAAACCGGGCTTTTATAAAATGATTTATACAAATATAATGTTATCGAAAAGGGTTAGTGTATCGAAAAATTGCGTCGGGCCGCGCACGGGTCAAACCATAATCCAGATCAAAAAAGTCAAAACACGGAAAATGTCCGGAATTACCAGATTAGGTTAGGAAGGAGTTTCAGAAGAGTTTTGGATTGTAAAAATGTAAAAAAAGTCGAGGTTGGATGATTCCCGGCTTTAGAAAATGATTTTATAATTATTTAGAAAATAATTAATAAATTCATAAATCAATATAAAATCATATAACAATCCAAAAATTACTAGAAAAATACCTTAATTATCTATATTTTATTCTGTACATAATAAAATTAACATACTTATAATTTACCACATATAAACATCCACATAACAACACCAAACATCAGATAATTCACCAAAAATCACGTAATAATCACATAATAATCATTTATCAATAAAAATAATTACACGCTATGTCCCGAATATTACAGATGGGATGCTATCACTTGTGTGTGTTGTGACTACAAGAAGGTTAACAATCTTTAGTAGTGTCTTAATTGGGACACGCAACACCAAGTTCATTTGATCATATTGATCTCTCAGTCATTCTTTTATTCAAATAGAATTTATCTTAAAGACATCTTTTCCTATTATCAAAATTCTGAAAGATTGATTCCGGGAGTTGAACTTTCCATTTACAAAAGTTTTAAGATTATCATTTCTTTAAATGTGAAAGTATGCCAAGGTTGATCAAAAGCATATGACAATGCGATATTTCGACACGTGTAACAGAATTGTTATTTAAATACGTCTTAGTTCTCTTCGTTGATTCCGAGGTCGGAATCCTTATAGGGGGGTAAGATGTAATATCCTGGATTTCTAAATTGTGTGAGTCTATAAATCTTGTGATTGACCTTAAGTGATTATTATTTTTATGAAAACGTGAATAGTTGGTATATGATTGATGAGTGGAGTAATATGGATTAACTCATATTGCACCCTCTCTTTCTTTATGTGATTCCGAGGACAAAATCTGTTTAAGGTGGGTAGATTATAATGACCCGGACTTTTCAAAATTTATTTATTATTATAAAAGTAATTTTCCTAAAAAGAAAGGAATAAAATTTATATTTTATTCCAGCTTGTATAAGTTTCAAAAATGTTATCCGGGTTATTGTGTTATCGATGTGTAAATTTCTTTCTAAACCAAAGTTCATATATTGTTTCTAAAATACAGATTTATTATTTATGTGAGTATAATTGTTATGTGATTAAGTATACATGTGGTTGTGATTGTATCAATAGTAAAAAAAGAAATTATGAATTATATATGGATTTTCTGTAAAGTTATAAGTGAATAATTTTCCATAATTGCGGTTTATATGTGCCATAATTGTAAATTTGGATTATAAATATTCTTGGAAATGAGCCATATATTATTTAGATATTTTACAAGAGAAATATTGATTGTTATATGATTTTATAAATGATTTGCGGAATTATTTGATAATTTTCTTATTAAATATAAATTATTTGTGATTATTTGGAAATCCGCAACTTTAACGGTGTGGGGAATCTACAAACCGAAATATTTCCGAAAAATGATTTCTAGCCTAATTTGATTACACTTTTCGTGTTTTGAATTTTTCAATCCGGAGTACGGTTTTATCGGTAAAGATTCATAGTCGGTTTTACGGGTATTAAAATATTATTTTATCATCTCAATATATGTGCAATCTGGATAGTATAGTTATCCACGATATTTTGATTAAACTGTTATATTATCTTCTCGTAGTACGTGCAATACTATCTTATCTTTTCGTAATACGTGCAACCAAAAGTGCTGAGCCCCAAAACTATATTTAAAAACCCGGTTTTGATGTTTATCCTAAAACGGGGACTGTTTGGATCAGTTTTATTTATTCTTAGCTATTAAGTATTGGATTTTTATATCCGACATGATCCAACGGGGTCCTAATTTCTCGTAAATATAAATAGCCTTCACTTGGCCTTATTTTATATAGATAAATATTATTATACAGTAAAATCTTATAACTATCTAGAGAAACGAATAGTGTTCTTCGTGTTCTTCGCAATCGAACGAGGATTTGAGGACGTTATTCGAATCCGATGGAGGCGTATATATAGTCAAATTGATGCTCTTGATGAGACGATCGTATCCGTATTAAAATCTACGAATAAGGTTAATTATTTTTCAATTTTATATTTTCATATTATTCTTTTAAATTCGGTTTTGAATTTGAAACAATTGTTTAAATGATTTGGTGTTAGAATATGATTATAGAGGTTTTGAGGATCATTTTCGTATATAGACTTCATAATTTTGGTTAAGATTCGATTAAAAGCGAGTTTTGGGTTTTTCCCAAATTTTAATTCAAATTTTTGATTTGTTCTTTAGTTTATACATGATTTTGATTATGTGAAAAGATTGGTGTGGATATTTATTTTGCTGTTAATATCAAAGGGGGTATTAATATAGATGATTGATGTTAACTTCAGTATGGGATGTTGTGAGCATCAAAGTTCATACTGATATCTAATTTAATGTGACATCAAAATAAGTATTGATATCATGATTGGTAGTTGATTGAAATGGAATAACAGGGGGATAGTCTAATAAATAGAGGAGATAATGTCAAAGTTTCGATATGGTCTGAACTCGTATTGATTTATAGAATAGTTGTGATAGAGTCAAAGAGTGATTATGTGTTAAGGGTTTATTCATGTACGTGGCATCTATATGCGAAGGGTTATAGATGCAGGGTTTGTCGATTATAAGTTAAAGTCGATAGACTATTTAGTGATTATGGTATTGTGTTATTCTCGTAAAGGATCTGAACGAGACGCGCAATATCGAAGACGTACAGAAGGTCGAATGGTGTCGCAAAGTGAATAAGGAACAAGTCAAGAAAGCAACGATGTGCTTTAAAGAGACAAAAATCAGAGGTTATCGGGGAGTTGATATGCATAGATTGTGAAGTATAAAGTACGAGACTGTGCTGTGAGTTAAGAATTGAATTTATGGCAAGTATCCCTCTCTTCACTTATCGTTCAAGTGATGTCTTTTTTGAACCCTATTATGCAAGTTTTCTACACTATTCTAATTCCAAAATAGTTCAATATTTTTCATACTCAACTGCTTATGATCATGCAAATATTGCTTTTCTATTCTCAAGTTTAGAATAGATAAATGTTTTACATATCGCTGAGTTAAATGTTTTATAACTGCTTATAATGATTCAGTTTATGGAAATGAATGTTTTTATTAAATTGAATTATTAGAATTGGATTGTTTTTATAAAATATGTGGATCAGATTCGTGGTCAGACCAGATTCGTGATCAAATGTAGGCCAATGTGTGCCTTGGATCCAGTATAGAGAATAGGGCTGTATGTCATGTTCTGGGTTAGTGCGTGACTGATCAGCAGCATAACCTTTGGTACTTAATCAAAATGAGATAAGTCCAATTCAGTATTTCCTTTGAATGATTAAATTTCCAGTTTGCAATTGATGCAAATACTACCATAAGATTGTGAACTCTTGTTGAACTATTTCAAATTGTTGTTGCTACATTGGTACTTGCTGAGCATTGTTGCTCACCCTTGCTTTTATTATAACCATTTCAGAAAGGCTTAAAGATAAGTTGTACAAGTTCGATAGCTAAGGCTAGACGAAGAGTAAGAATGGTTAAGTTATCCAAAGGTCAAAGAAGGTATTCAGGGGATTGTTGAAGAAGATTCGAGTTAGAATTGTTTATTGAGATTTAGTTATAAATGAGGTTTGTAAATAGAGTAATCGTGATTCTTCTTATCGAAGATGACTTGAAGTTGTAAAAGATGTTGTTTATTAATAATAGTGGTTGATTCTAATTTCAATGTTGTTACCTGTATGCGATCCTGTTTTTAGGGGGTTTAAATTATTTTCCTTTTTAAATTCTTTTTAAATTTTCAAGTTTTAAATTCTTTGATTTTTATTATCTTTTCAAAAATACAGGTTTTTGAAAATGTTTTAAAAAGGGTTTTGTGTTAGTGACATCAAATCCAGACCTCCGGATTTGCGGGACGGATTTGCGGGACGTCACACCGGATATTACAAAAGATCCCCTCATGAGATGGGATGGCATGACCCTCTTTGGACGGTTCGTTCATTACTTTAAGGATAGTACCTAGCAAGGCATATTAAAGGCACCGGCTCTTTCCCACAAACTGAGACTCTTCTTCTATATCACTTCCGGTTCTCAAGCAGTAGATTCTGGGTATTCATCTGTAGCTGTTTCTATTTGTAGCTAATGCGCGGTGTTCCTGCAGTTAGAGAAAGGTAACGGCGTCCCGTTTTAGTAACAAGCTTTACAGACAAGACATGAGGTAAAAGCTCATCCTTGTCTATTGTAGTTTATGGCCTTCCTGGAAAATAAAATCAAAAGTAGCAAATCCAGCCAAGGGAGCTAATGAGTTTGTAGCTTATATTCCTATAGCTAAAGTTGCTCAAGTAGCTTCCTTAACAGAGTAGACCTCATTTTCAACTACTGTTGTGGAAAGGAGTTTAGAGAGAGAACCCGTTCTACAACACATTCCTATCTTATTCTTCTTGGTTGAGAATATGTGATTGGTCAAACAATGGCTTGTTATTGACTTCTTTGGGTGATGACAACCGCGTACATTACATAAAGTTGAATCCAACCTCCTGAGCAAGGAAGATGCCAATTCTACTAGTGCTTTCTCTCGATGATGTGTCTGAAAAGGGATATGGAAATATCGATCTTATGTCCCCGTGTTTAAAAGATCTCGTATTTGCTCGGTTACTAGTAAATCCCTACCTAAACAGAGAGGAAAAGGTAGCAGCTTTCGTCTTGCTACTTTTCAAACAGATCTCAACCGAGATTTCAAAAGTCGCTATTACAGCTCAGAGCTCTTGCAGTTATGGAGCTAAAGACCCTGCGGGCTTTCTAAAGAGAGGAGGAAGTTTACTTGCTATTGTAGTTAAGGAGTTAAGAAGCTCAAGTTATTTCGTAACCTGTTGTTTATAGCTGTTGTAGTTTCTTATAGCTAAGAAGTTAAGGAGCTTTTTCTTGTTCCTGTGATTTCAAGGAGACATGAGAAGTTATATCTCATTGTAGTAGATATCTCTCTCTTGTAACTAAGGAGTTAAAGAGCTAGAACAGCTGTTGTTAAAGTAAATAGGAGCAAAAAAAATTTGACCAAAAGTATTAATCGGTAGATTCTTATGACCTAGGGGTTGCAAGTCAGCTGCTCACTTTCTCTTTCTTCGAATTAAATGTCTTAAGCAACATGTAGCAAAGATCTATTTTAGATTCAATGTGGGACCTGAAAATGAAAATAAAAGCTAGATTTGAATGATCTACTTTTCTATCCTGTGGGCCAAAAATAAAGAAGGTCTCTTCTTTATAGAATAGAAAGTAGCCTGGCCTGGTCTGTCTCTCAATCTCAGTCTGTCCAGCCAAGGACTTCCCTCTTTAACAGTCAAGCTTTCCCCCCTAGACAATACTTTTTAAGCATATGGGTGACCCAAATCCATATCTACTCCCTACTCAATATCTCATCTCCCTTCTTTGGCTTATGATATAGAGCTGGTTTCTTTGATACTACTCCTTTACATTTTAATGAAAGCTCTAGGATAATGAGTATACCTATAAATGGGATACAAACGATATATCTCAACTAGTTATGATAGTTAGTGAATGCGCGAGACAAGTGTTAGCCCAAAAGCGTTAGCTTGTATCCGTGAATGAACGATAAAAGAAAGAGTGTATAGAATGCAATATTGTTAGGTAGTTTCAGAAGCTCTTCCTACAGAAGGAAGGTAAGAGGCATACCCGGGCCTTACCGAGGAAAGTGCTTGCTTTGTTAGATAGATGTGCGTTGCGTCTGAGGGTATTCGACATAAGCATCATTTCATCCATGGTGACCATAGGAATTGAATTGATTCTCTCGGGAATTGATCTTATCACCCTTGATTATAATTATAAGGAGCTCTCCCTTGCCTTTATAGATAGATACAAGGATTCGATGATATTAAGGGACCAGTTTCATGAAAGAAAAGCGTTTTATAGTTCTGTATGACAGTGTTCTTTTTACTTTTTTAAAACAACGGTTTAACGCTCATTGACAGGGTTCAAAGAAAGGGTGGGAAAGTCAGGAAAAAATAGATGTAGGAATAGAAACATATTCTGAAATAAAGGGGACTAAACAAGAATAAGAGGGATCCACCGAAGAAGTAAGGAAATGAGTGGAAACATCTCGATCCTAGAAAGAAAAACTTTCGCCCGCTCTACACATACTTCACCACACCTCTTGGCTTACGGGAAATCTACCTTTCAATTACTTTGTACGAGACGACAGCGGCTAGCTTTCATTCCTCTGCCTTTACTCCTGCGCTGGGGAAAAAAGGAGCTACTAACACTGACTACTCTCTGCTATCTTTTACATTATGTCATTAAGGAAGCAAACTCTTATTATCGGATTGATAGATGTGGTTCAGGATCTTCTGCTACAAAAACTACTTCAGTCAAATGCGCCTACCCTGGGTCACGAGCAACCTTAAGGCATGCCCTTACCCCTAATCATAAGCCCTTACTCCACCACGAACAACGGAGAAAGCTCTTACTGGAAGGATCAGAACACACAATAGTAGCACATGCTTAGGGTGCATGATCTCCTTGCAGGTCTTGACCACTCATGCTAATCTCGATAAGAAGATTAGACTCTGATGGGGTGATAGGTGTCTTAGGTTTCAGTTGTGTGCTTTTAGCAAGTAGGCGATGCGAATCTATGCTTTCTATGTTCAATTGGATACCAATTTAATTTGTAAGGTCACACAATACTGTAGAAGGGGGTTGAATACAGTGTTTATACAATCAAATCGATTTAACACAAGTATGTAACAAAGATCAAGTATATTAAATAAACTATGTTATAATATAAAATGATGTTCTCTCTCAGTGATGAACAAATATCACTAAGAGCTGCTAGGTTACAATGTATAATCTTCTCGATAATGATAACATATATAGTGTAAACCCTAAGTCTGTGTTTATATAGTACACAGTTACAAGATAACTTCTAATTGATATGGAATACAATTATGTCTCCTAAAATATATCAATCAGATATCTTCTACAAGTCTTCCAGTCTTCTAACTCTTTCCATGCATATCTTCTTTTGTTTTAGTCTCGATCTTCTCTCCTATAAATCAACTTCATTTCTTAACTGTAAGTCTTCTTGCACTTAAGTTCTGATATGACCTTAAGTTCTGATATTAAGTTCTGACTTCCAGTAAATCCTGATTTCAGTAAGTCCTGATTTGTCCTGTTGTTAAGTTCTGAAAACTAAACACAAATCATATTAGACATGATATCTCAAATATATCTAACAATCTCCCCCAACTAGTAAATTATGCAAAATATACAAGTTAATAGATTTGACGATGTCCAAAACATTTAAGTACAAATGCAAATAAGAGTTTAACTAGATAACTAACTACAACTTACAGTCCTTGTAGCTTTTACCAATCTCACTGAGTCAATCTGAATCCAAAGTGATTCTTGACAAAACTTGATATCAGCTTTTCTTCTTTAATCCTCAGTCTTGAGATAGTGTAGTCTTGACTTGATTCATCTCTTCACCCTGACTTCCAATCCGGTAGATTGTAGTCCTTAGAGCGGAGATATGGTTTCTTTCTAAACCATCATTCAATCTTATTACCCTTGGATGAGAAGAATCTTCATTGTAGCATAGACATTTCTCTTTCAGTATCACTTCAAGCTTAGCATAATCCTTCTTCATTGCAATCTCACTTCCATCATCTTCAACAATATTAGGAATGAATTCTGTAACCCTTGAACCAGAAATTCTAGCTTTATCTCTTATGGTCTTCATTATAAATTCTGACCATCTCCTGAAAATATCAGACTTTACCTCTAAAAGGTAATGAAAGAATTAAAGTTCTTTCAGTGATTTGTTTAGCACATCTGATTCTGACATCTGATATGTCCTTCCATCTTCAAGAAATAGAATCAGATTTTCCTTGACATTGTGCTTGTCATGAGCATCCAGTACCACTTGAATAGAGATAACCTTATCAAGGTGTTTCTGTGTAACATCTTCAAGAGGTTGGTCAGTTAATAAAAATGGATCTCTAGTAGCAACTTCAAATCCTATTTTGATCTTAGCTTCATCAGAACCTAGTCCAGCCATATCCCTTGGTTCTCTAGCATTTAACCCAATAGTCATGAAATTAGACAGTAATTGGCTTTTCTTTGGATCTGATGGTTTGATATTTTTCCATAGAAGTTTCTTTTTGTCAGCTACTTTCATCTTGTCTAAATCAATTTGAGCTACGTCATAAGTTGATGCCTTCATGACTTTATCAGAACTTGTTGTTTCTGTTGTAGCTTACAGTTCTTCACTCTGAACAACTTGAGCCTTGTCAGAGGTTGTCTTTGATTCTTCAGTAATCTTCCTTCTTTTCAGAGTTTGAACATCTTCAGCTTCAGCAAGAGTATCATCAGTAACTTGAACCAGTTTGCACACAGGTTTTATCAGGATTTGAGGAATTTTCATCTCTTGTGGCTTTATAGGTTAATCAACTTTTCCCTTTCCTCTGTCTTTGGGATCAATCTCAATCTGTGATCTAGTCTTGAGCTTTGATGCCTCAGTATTTGACCTCTCCTTGATCACAATGCCTTTTACCTTAGGCCTTGGAGGTTTCTTTGCAATAGAAACTTTTGGCTTTGGATATTTCTTTTCAGCTTTAAATCTAGCTTTTTCCTCCTTGAGATTTTCTAAATCTATTCTAGGATTATGCTTCAGAAATAATCTTCTAGCAATTTCCTCATCAAGTGTCTGAATCTTGGGATCTTTGTAGTAGACTGTAGTCTGCTTCCCCTTTAGCTTCAGAGTTTACATAAACTTTTGAGAGTCTTGACTTCCATATTATATCAGAACATCAGGCTTTATCATCAGACTTTGCTCATCAGAACTTGATATCAGATTTTGAGTATCAGCACTTGCTATCAGATTTTGATTTCTAGCAGCTTCAGAACTTGGCTTCTTTTAAATAGAAGACTTGCTTGCATCAGTAACTAGTTTTCTTGAAAAAACCTTACTGCTCTGCCCTTTACTTTGAACTTGACCTCTACCCTTGCTAGGGTTTCCCTGGTCATCAACTTCATCATCTTTCTTCTTCAGTGCTTGATCATTAGAGCATTTGGACTTTACTATCTTCTCCCCCTTTTTGGCATCATCAGGCAGTAGGAGAGAGAGAAGAAGTTCAACTGAAGATTGGATTTCACAATCCTAGATCAGCTGTACCCTTGAGGTACTTGAAAATTCTTTTCACAACTATAAGATGAGGTTCTCTTGGATCAGCCTGAATTCTTGCACAAAGACAGGTAGCATACATGAAATCAGGTCTACTTGCAGTTAAATAGAGTAAAGAGTCAATCATACCTCTGTAGTTAATAATATCTACTGACGAACCAGTATCTTTATCTAACTTGGTTGCAGTGGCCATGGAGTGGATGCGGTTGAACAATCTTGTATTCCAAATTTCTTGAGTAAATTTCTAGTGTACTTAGATTGACAGATAAAAGTAACTTCTTCATTTTTCTTGACTTGAAGTCCCAGAAAATAACTAAGTTCTCCCATCATACTCATTTGATATCTTGACTGCATTAGCTTTGCAAACCTTTCACAGAGTTTGGCATTTGTAGAACCATATATGATATCATCAACATATATCTATACCAAAAGTAAGTCCTTTCCATGGTTGAGGTAGAACAGTGTTTTATCAATTATACCTCTGTGAAATCCACTTTCCAGAAGGAATTGAGCTAAAGTCTCATACCATGCTCTAGGAGCTTGCTTAAGGCCATAAAGTGCTTTGTCAAGCCTGTAGACATGATTTGGAAATTTTGAATCTACAAATCCTGGAGGTTGTTCAACATATACCTCTTCTTCCAGTTCTCCATTGATAAAAGCACTTTTCACATCCATTTGAAAGGCTTTAAACTTTTTGTGAGCAGCATAAGCTAAAAATATTCTTATGGCTTCCAATCTAGCAACTGGTGCAAATGTTTCATCAAAATCAATACCCTCCTGTTGAGAGTAGCCTTTAGCAACCAGCCTTGCTTTGTTCCTTGTAATTATGCCATCAATATCAGTTTTTTTTATGAACACCCATTTTGTGCCAACAATGGATCTGTTCTTTGGTCTTGGCACTAGGGTCCATACTTTATTTCTTTCAAATTCATTTAATTCTTCCTGCATTGCTTGCACCCAATCAGCATCTTGAAGAGCTTCTTCCACTTTCTTTGGTTCAGTCTGAGATAGAAAGGAATGATAAAGACATTCATTTGATGTTACAGTTTTAGTTCTGACAGCTGCTTCAGGGTCTCCAATTATTAAGTCAGGTGTATGTGATTTGGTCCACTTCCTTGAAGATGGAAGTTTATTTCTAGAACTGGATCCTCCCCCATGATCCATGCTTTCTCCATCAGAATTTTCTGATGCTCCCATGTAGTTATGTTCTCTGAGACTTCAAAATTTGAGTTAGATCCTTCAGGATTTGAAGAATCAGAGTTTCCAGAATTATCAGAATTTGGCTCATCAGAACTTGATGAATCAGAACTTAAAGAGCCAGTGACAGGTTCTGATGCTTCTTGAGAGTCTTCAGTTATGGTAAGATCTTCAGCTTGCTCCCCTTGGACAGGTGCATTTTCCTTTGGAGTTGTTACCACAGTTTCAATGACATCAGAACTTAACCCGTCAGAACTTACATGATCAAAGTTTAAGTCATTAGAATTTACAGAATCAGAATTTAAATCTTCATTTTCAAATCTCATCTGATCATGATCATTGAAATCTTCAAGTCCAGTAATCTTCTTATCATCAAAAGATACATTGATAGATTTTATGACAACCCTGAGGGCACCTCTGCTCCTTAGAGCTTTTCTAGCTCTGTGTGGCTTATTTATTTTATATTGTCTTTGAGACTTATCTTATCAGACTTTGTATTATTTATTTGAACCTGTTTTATTCATCGAACTTTCTTCTTTCATCTCACGTACTTAGTTTACTTGTCTTGTTACTGAAATTCAAACATATTTTGAAAACTTTCTGAATTTCACAAATTGTTGGGATTCATCCCTTACACAAGTCTTAATAAACCTCAAAACAAAATAAAATATGTAAATCCTAAGCAACCAAAGCTTCAAGGTACTTTTCAACCTACTTGTCATCTTGATAAGTGAGAATCGTGCCCAACCGCTTCACACATAGTAAATCTTCAGGTTTTGTGCATGCCAAGTTCTCGGGACTTCAAAACCATCCATAGTCTCAAGCTTGTAGATTCCTCCACCCTGAACACTCTTAACCTTGTATGGCCCTTCCCAATTTGGGGCAAGTTTCCCTTTCTTCCCTACACCAGAAGCTTCCACCATCCTCAAGACTAAGTCACCCTGTTTGAAGAACCTTTCCTTAACCCGTAGGTTGTAATAGAACGAAGCCTTTTTCTGATATTCACTATCTTTGCATGGATCTCGTAATTCGTCGATTAGATCCAGGGCTAACCTTTTCCCTTCCTTATTTTCCTCAACATTGAAAGGTTGAATCCTGGGAGAGGAATGTGATATTTCTACAGGAACAACCGCTTCTTCCCCTATGCTAACATGAAGGGAGTTGCTCCAGTCGTGACTCTACAGGTAGTCCTATAGGCCCATAGTATTGGGAGTATTTTATCCACCCAGTTATTCCTCGACTTCTCGATCCTCTTCTTTAGTCCATCCAGGATTATTCGATTCACCACTTCCGCTTGCCCACTGGCTTGCGGGTGAGCCACAGAGGTGAATCGTAATTCAATTTTATTCTCCTAACAATACTTCTTGAATTCCTCATTGTTTAATTGTGTTCCATTGTCAGTGACTAGGATGCGGTGAATTCCATATCGGCACATGATATTTTCCTACAGGAATTGTGCAACCTGCTTAGTTGTGATTTTGGCCAAAGGCTTTGCTTCAATCCACTTAGTAAAATACTCAATGGCTACAATCAGGAACATCCTTTGTGCCATGGCCATGGGGAAAGGCCCAAGTATATCCATTTCCCACATAGTAAAGGGGATGGGTGAGTTGATGGAGGTCAGCATCTCGGGGGGTTGTCTCACGACAGGTGCCTGCTTCTGACAGCGGTCACACTTTTTCAAATACTCTTTGGCATCAGTCATCATTTCTGGCCAATAGAAGCCTAAATGGGTTATCTTATGAGCTAGTGCTCTGCCCCCCAAGTGTTGCCCACAAATACCTTCATGCACTTCTTCAAGAGCCAAGCGTGCCTCATCGGGCCTGAGACATCTTAGGTAAGGAACTACATAAGATCTTTTATACTAAATCCCATCTATCAAGGAGTATATTAGTGCTCGAACAACCAAATTCCATGCTTCAGTAGCATCACTTGGCAACCAACCGGTTTGAATATGAGTCTTAATAGGATCTATCCATGACATCCCCAGACCTATAGGAGCTACAAGCTTAACATCAAAGCTCTGTGTCTTCAGAACGTGGAAGTATACACTTTCTGAACTTTCCTCTAAATCAGATGAAGCAAACTTTAATAAGGCATATGCCTTAGCATTTTCCTCCCTTGGAATGTGCTCAACATGACATTCATCGAATTGGGTCATCACAGCCCTTACTAGGCGGGCATACTTAGCCATCGTATCATTCCTTGCCTCAAACTCTCCCTTCACTTGGGATATGACCAACTTCGAGTCTCCACAGACCTTCAAGTTCTTGACTCTCAGTGTCCCTTCTTGGCCGAGGCCAGCTATTAGAGCTTCATATTCTGCCTCATTTTTTGTGGTTGGAAAGTCTAACTTCATAGCATATTCAATTAAGAACCCATCGAGGCTTTATAAAACCAAACCTGCTCCACTTGAATTTGTTTTTGATGCTCCATCAAAATAGAGAACCCAATATTCCTGCTCCTTATCATCCTTTTCCTTGTCTTGAGGTATGGTATCTTCCTGCCCCCC
This sequence comes from Apium graveolens, assembly GCF_009905375.1. Taxonomy (NCBI): domain Eukaryota; kingdom Viridiplantae; phylum Streptophyta; class Magnoliopsida; order Apiales; family Apiaceae; genus Apium; species Apium graveolens. The sequence continues at coordinate 60,050,958 of NC_133655.1, forward strand.
GACTTCTTAGTTGGGTATGGTACATTCTAACATGAAGGCAGCCAAGGCCTGGGCTTTCATTGCCGTTCATGGATTATACTTAATGTCGAATTCTCCCAGCTCTATTTCCCACTTGATCAACCTCCCACTAGCCTTGGGACTATGAATGATATTTCTCAGGGGCTGATTTGTTAGTACCTCAATTTGATGACCCTAAAAGTAAGGACGTAACTTTCTTGAAGCCATTACCAAGGCTAAAGTAAACTTCTCAATAGTTGAATAATTCAACTCAGCTCCATGCAGAATTTTGCTAACATAGTATACGGGTTTCTGGATTTTAAGTTCCTCCTTAACCAATACAGCGCTCAAGACATTCTCTGAAACAACCAAGTTCAAGTATTAAACTTCGTTCAGAGCTGGCTTGGCCAACAACGGGGCCTGGGCCATATACCTCTTTAATTCCTCGAATGCCTTCTGGATTTATTCACTCCATACATTTCTTTTACCTTCTTTAAGGACTTGAAGAACGACAAGCACTTATCCCCAGATTTGGAGATGAATCGTCTCAACGCAGCAACCCTTCCAGTGAGCTTTTGAACATCTTTGATAGTTTTTGGTGGCTCCATGTCTAGGATTGCCTTAATTTTGTCGGGATTGGCCTCGATTCCTCTCTTCGAGACCATCAATCCCAAAAATTTTCCAGATCCTACTCCGAAAGCACACTTTTCAGGATTTAACATTATCTTGTGGCATCTCAGGACCTCAAAAGCTTCCCTCAAATGGGTTATATAGTCATTCTTCAGTAGACTCTTGACTAACATGTCATCAACATAACCTTCCATGGTCTTGCCAATAAGATCCTTAAAAATTTTATTTACCAACCTTTGATAGGTGGCTATTGCATTCTTGAGACCAAATACCATAACAAGATAACAATAAACACCAAAGTCAGTGATGAATGATACCTTTGGGATGTCATCCTTATGCATCTTGATCTGATTGTATCCACTAAATCCATCCATGAAGCTCAACATCTCATGTCCAGCAGTGGCATCTATCAAAGTATCTATCTTTGGCAAAGGGAAATAGTCTTTAGGGCATGCGTCATTCAGATCAGTGAAGTCCACACATATTCTCCATTTTCCATTGGCGTTCTTTACTATTGCAGGGTTTGCTAACCATTCTGGAAATTGTATCTCCTCAATGAAACCAGCCTCTAAGAGCTTCTCCACTTTCTGCTTTATAGCTTCTTGCCTCTCTGGAGAAAAACTTCTTTTCTTTTGCTTCACTGTCTTCCGATTTGGATCCACATTCAGCTTGTGAGTAATCAGTTTCGGGTCTATGCCTGGCATATCAGCTGCTGACCATGCAAACACATCACTATTTTCTTGCAAAAATTTCACCAACTTCCCTCTAAGGGGCTCCTCTAGTGTGGCTCCAACGAAAGTCACCTTATCAGGATCCTCGAGAGCTAAAGGAATCGAAACCAAGTCTTCTGCTGGCTTCCCTCTTTTCTCATCATTCTCTCGAATATCCAGATCTTCAATAGGCAGAACTTGCCCCCCAACTTCATCTGCCCTCAAAGAGGCTACATAACAACTTCTATCCATTTTTTGATCTCCTCTCTCTTTTCCAATCCCATTCCGGGTGGGAAACTTCATAACTAAATGGTAGGAAGAAGGGACTGCCTTAAAGGCATGTATCCCTGTTCTCCCCATGATAGCTTTGTAAATTGAACTAGCCTTCACCATCACGAAGTCCAATATATGTGTTGCTTGCCTTGGTTCTTGTCCTATGGTTGTTGGAAAATTAATTATCCTTTCCATGAGGCACTCTATTCCCGCAAATCCATATATCAGCATGTCGGTTGAGGTCAACTGGGAGTCATTATAACCCATCCTTAAAAAGGTGTCATGGAGCAAGATATCCACTAAAGCACCATTATCCACAAGGACCCTCTTAACCGGGTTGTTCCCTATTATAGGTGTTATGACCAGCGGGTCGTCATGAGGAAATTTCACACCCTCTAGGTCAGAATCATCAAAAGCCATTGTTACTCCTGTCCTGTCCCTCTTCGGAGCTTCCCCAACAGTATGCATAACTTCTCTGGTATATGTTTTCCTGGAGTTCTTGGATAATCCAGCAGCAATTGGTCCTCCAAAAAATGTGTTTATCATAGGCCCTCGGGGTCGCGGTCCTCCAAAGATTGCATTTATAAGTGGTCCCCTAGGCTGGGGATCCCGCCCTGATCGTCTTGGTCCCTCCTACGATCTTCAAAGTTCTTTCTTCCATTGTTATTCTTATCTCTTCCTTCCCCAGTGTACTTGTTCAATCTTCCTTTCCGAATGAGGAATTCTATTTCATCTTTCAGTTGCCTACACTCATCGGTGTCATGACCAACATCTTTGTAAAATCTACAATATTTGCTCTTATCTAGCTTGGCAGGATCAGCCTTCAAGGGTTTAGGCCAACGAATATCTTGATCTTTCTCGATTTCCATCAAGATCTGGCTTCTAGGAGCGTTCAGCTTAGCGTATTCAGTGAACTTTTGTCCAGGTCCTCCATTCTTTAGGGTTGAATCAGGGTTTTGCTCAGTTCTGGGATACTTGTCCTTAGCAATATATTCCAGATCAGTTTTTCGCTTCTTGCCTCCAGTGGGCTCGTTACTCACTACTATCTTCCTAATGCTCTCCTCCACTTTGATGTACTTCCCGACCTTATCTTGGAGCTGCAACATGCTTTCAGGGGGCGCTTTTCCAAAGACATCTTGAAGAACTCATCCCTAGTTCCCTGTTGTAGTGCTATCATGGCTACCTTGTCATCAAGGTCTAGGACTTTTAAAGCTTCCTTTGTGAAATGATTCAGGTAGTCTCTCAAGGATTCCTTCGCTCCCTGCACAATGCTCATGAGGGATGCTGAACTTTTCTCATGCACTCTCCCACTGATGAACTGCTTAATAAAAGCCTGACTTAATTCTCTGAAGGACCCAATAGAGTTCGGGGGCAAACGACTATACCATCTTTGAGTCATACCCGACAGGGTTTGAGGAAAGGCCCTACACTTAATAGCGTCATTCACGGGCTGCAACAACAGTGCATTGGAGAATGTCCTGACATGATTAGCGGGATCTCCCGTACCATCATAAGCTGTGATAGTGGGCATCTTGAACTTCCTTGAGATACGGGCATTCATTATCTCTTCAGTGAATGGTGGATTAGGATCATCAGGATCTCCAAGGGGAAGAAGATTGCTTGGATCAGCTCTTGGCACTACAGCCCTTCTTTGTGATGGACCATCCAGGTCTATTATTGGAGGAGGATTTCTCTCCCTAGGTGGTAATGGGGGCCTGGGAGCCTGATGCGCCTCCAAGTCGTGCTTCAGCCTTTGAATCTCAGCCTTATGGGCCTTGATTCTCTCCTGCGCTTCTTGGGGATTCACCCCTCGGGTGCTCCAAGGATGTTGGTTACCATCAGCCATCGGCTCTTTGCCAGAAGGTATCCTTCTTGGGGCCATTTCATCATCCGAAGATTCAGAGTCTCTCTCAGTATAAGGATGAGAAAATTCCTAATCCTCCGGGATAGGAGCCAAACCTTGTATGTAGGGGGTTTTTTCCCCCGTGCTTCACTCTGTCCAGCATGTCCACTTCCTCCAACCTCGGGGTAAAGGGGCATCCCATAAGGGGGTTAGTGGTCACAACAGTTGAATACTCATACCCAACAGGTCAAGAATTCACAGGTTTATGTAGTTGTTAAAGTTGGGGATTTGTACCTTGAGGAGCCGGGGGAATCGTCCCTTGAGGTTGAGGTTCAGTTGCCCTTACCTGGGCTCCTCCTTGGGTGATGACATAGGTTGAATATGGAGGTACCTCCATGGTTGACGAAATTATTTGGGTTGTCCCAGCTGGTGTTCCTCCTTCTAGGGCGCTGCTTCCTCTCCGAGTCCTCGCCATGGTTGATGTTGTGCTTTCCCACAGATGGCGCCAAATGTTATGGATCAAAAACTTAAGTATAATAGCTGTTGTGTTATTACTAGGGAACGTGAGCTTCGAGGTTCGATTTGACTGCTCTTGTTTTCGTGACTCGATCTGCCTTACAAGATGCCTACGTACCTTGCTGTATGTCAAGTATCAAGTCAAAAAATGTAGTTCTGATTTGTGGGGTGAGGCCCCATATATAGATGTTGGGAGTCCTTGAATTGGACTTGATTTAGGAGACTTGAGGGGCAAGTCTCAGAGTTAGAACGGACTTTGGAGTCCTAGGAAGTAGGAAGTTGATTCCTTGTTCAATTAGATCCCTTGAAAGCTGATCTACAAGGATTCATGTCCCTATTAGGACTCATATTTACAGCTATTTTCTCCCTTGTTTAATTAATTATGAAATTAATTAATATTCAGGGTTGTGGGCCTTCTTTGTTCCATGGGGCCTGATCTGGTCCATCAAGCCTGATCAATGTGTTGACTTTTTTTATCTGAATGTCATACATCTTCTTATTGGGCCTTGTAGCCCAAATCATGTGTAATTAATGCAATATTAATTACGTAATCAGGATTTATTTATTCCCTATCAATAATAATCATAGTACAGACTATGATATTCCTTACAAGTATAAATGGAATGCCATAAACTACCACAATGAAAACAAGGATTTTGTGGTTTAAACCTAACAGACTGACTCTTAACTCCTAATTTAGGAGGTAAAGAATTTATATCTTTATTTTTCCTGCAAAAAGAAGCAAGATGGTTGGAGTTTCTACAGTTATAACATTTCTTTCTAGGAGCATTAGGAACAGGCATATAATTATTGCTTTTATTCACACCTTCTTTTTCATTCCTATTTTTTCTAGCTTCCTTTACCTTGTTCATATTTATAATCTCTTTCAGCTTATACTTAAGTTGCTTCTTAGTCATTAAGCCTATGTTTACTTCAGCTGGTTTATCCTGTTTTAATTTGTCAGAAGTCGACTTTTCTTTGACTTTTGTCCTAGACTCTTTCATCTTTTCAGAATCAGACTTTACAGTTTTTGCTACAAACTTAACAGGATTTACCTTTGGCTTCGCAGTCTGTTCAATAACAATTGGCTCAATTTGTTCAGTTCCTTTCTTACTTTTATCATCTCCATAACCTAAGCCCCCTTTCCAGTTTCCACTACTTAGTAAATTCTGAGTTGTTCTGCCAGAGTTAGTCCAAATCCTGATAATCACTTTTTCCTTTTTTAAGTCAGCTTTTAGAGATTCATTCAATTTTAACACTGCATCTCTAACATACAAAGCATCATCTCTTTCTTTCTTATGAAGAAAAACTAACTCCTTTTCTAAATAATCATTTCTATTTTTATAAGCAAGATTTTCAGATGTTAATCTTTTACATGTTAAAGTTTGATCTCTATATCTAATGAACATGGTTTTAAGATACAATATCAACTCGGTAATATCATCAATATGAAAAGCATAAGTTATTTGAGGTACCTTCAATTCAGCAGTGTCAGTACTGCTATCAGCATATGCCATCAAGGCATAGTTCTTCCCATCTTCAGAATCTGAAGTGTCTGTCCAGTTTTTCTTCTTTGTGATAAGTGCCTTGCCTTTATCACCTTTTCCTTTCTTGTAGTCAGGAGATATGTGGCCTCTTTCACCACAATTGTAGCATTTGACATTTGAGTTGTCTCCTTTGTCGAGTTTCCTCCTTTGCCTTCAGACTTTCTGAACACTTTCTTGTCAGAACTTCCACTTTTCCTAGAAAACTTCTTGCCTTTTCTGAATTTCCTGTAGGCTATCTTTATGATACCCTTCACCATAAGAGCACACAGTTTCATCATCTCTTCATCAACATCCATTTCAGGTAAACTTTCAGTTTCTGAATCATCATCATCAGAATATGATGACTCTAAATCAGACTTTATGATGAGAGCCTTTCCTTTGCCCCTCTTTGAGGAAACCACATTAGGAAATTCTTCCTCAGCTTTAAGAGAAACTGTCCTTGACTTTCTTCCATGCCTCTTGCTCCTTTGATCCATCTTAAGTTCATAAGTCTTGAGCATACCATAAATTTCATCAAGAGTAGTTTTAGTAAGGTCGTAGTTGTCTCTTATGGTAGTAGACTTCAAATCCCAATTTTCAGGAAGAGCTAAAAGGAATTTTAAATTTGAATCTTCAAGATCATATTCCTTGTCCACCAGTGACAGATCATTCAAGAGTTTGGAAAACCTGTCATATAAATCAGTTAATGACTCATCAGCTTTTGAGTCAAAGTACTCATACTCTTGAGTGAGTATAGTCCTCCTGTTCTTTTTGATTGCATCAGTTCCCTGGCATCTTGTCTCCAAAGCATCCCATATCTCTTTTGCAGTCTTGCAATGAATTACCCTGTTTGACATGACATTATCAATGGCGCTATGCAGCAAATGCCTTACCCTTGTATCCTTGGCAATAGATGAGATGTATTCAACTGTGTACTCACCTTTTTCCTTTGGTATGGTCTTTGTTGGTTGATTAGCAACTACAACAGAGAGCTTGGTAGGCTTATGCGGTCCTTCATTAATTCTGTCAAGGTATTCTGGATCTGTAGCTTCCAGAAACATAGCCATCTTCACTTTCCATATGGGATACTCAGAAGATCTCAGTATGGGAACCCTAATAGTCTCAAATCGATTGTGGGTTTGGGTGTTTTGAGTTTCTTGAGTTTTGGTGGGCTTGGTTGGAGTTTGTGCTTCTTCAGACATTATTGTTTGGATCATTACTGTATGTGTGTTAATAGATAAGCTCTGATACCACTTGTTAGGTCACACAACACTGTAGAAGGGGGTTGAATACATTATTTATACAATCAAATCGATTTAACAGAAGTATGTAACAAAGATCAAGTATATTAAATAAACTCTGTTAGAATATGAACTACTGTTCTTTCTCAGTGATGAATAAATATCACTAAGAGATGCTAGGTTACAATGTATAATCTTCTCGATAATGATAACACATATAGTGTAACCCTAAGTCTGTGTTTATATAGTAAACAGTTACAAGATAACTTCTAATTGATATGGAATACAATTCTTTCTCCTAAAATATAACAATCATATATCTTCTACAAGTCTTCCAGTCTTCTACCTCTTTCCATGCATATCTTCTTTTGTTTTAGTCTCGATCTTCTCTCCTATAAATCAGCTTCATTCCTTAACTGTAAGTCTTCCCACACTTAAGTTCTGATATGAACTTAAGTTCTGATATTAAGTTCTGACTTCCAGTAAGTCCTAATTTCAGTAAGTCCTGATTTGTCATGTTGTTAAGTTCTGAAAACTAAACATAAATCATATTAGACATGACATCTCAAATATATCTAATATAATGCTTGGATGCGTTTGAAAGCCTCGAGATTACTTGGTAGAAAAAAGCTTTATAGGGTTGTCTTGTGTCTCCGTAGCAATGGTCCATTTTTTGATGGGCGAACGACAGGAATTGAATCCGCACATGGTGGATTCACAATCCACTGCCTAGATCCACTTGGCTACATCCACCGCTACCCCCGCACAGGTTTAAGTCTTTATCCAAGATAAGATCCTTTCTAAACTCCTGGAATTAGGGGAAACAAAGCTTCAACAAGTAGAAGCTTTTTGGAAAAGCTTTAAAGAGGTTGGGTTGTTTACTTCATTGATTTGACTGCACTTTACATAAGATTAAAGAGAGGGGTCGGGCAAGCAGTGAAGGCTTATTTAGTAGACAACGAGCAAGCAGCAAGCACCTACTCCGATAAAAATAAAAAGCATCAAGCGGAACTTGAAGAAGCGAGCCTCTATCAGAGAAAGTCATTGCTATAATGCCTCGTTACGTCATATACTTCACTCGCTTGTTAGCACCCTTTCTTCAGCTGGCTTCGCCCTATCTATTCATCTCTTTTTTCAAATGAACATTTAGGGATCTCTCTTGTTCATAGATCTTGAAACCAGATAATATCCATTTCTCAATAGATCTTTCTATCGATAGAAATATATAGATCTCTATATGGATATATCCCCGTATCTAAATATGGAAGAACTCACACTGAAAGGGTGTAACCAATGGAAGGTTCTCACCCTGTCCATGATGTAGTTCTCCGATGATGTCCCCCGGGCGAATGGTAGTTTGTAGAGGAGCGGCTGTGAAACGACGATTCCCCATTTTTCATTGAAGAAGGGAGGGCCTGCTTCCCCACCATTCCAGCCTATTATTGATAGGGATTTTACCAATGCTGAAGGCATCTTGCTTACCAAGCCACCCAGTTAGTCGCTCGAAAGAAGCGCTAAGCTGTCTACGAAGCTTTGCTTCCCCCCTGAAATGAGGACGCGTCTTCACGCACAAGCCTTCCTTGAACGGGAGAATATTTTGATCCTATGCAGAATCCACTGCATGACCTCTTGACCTTTTAGAAGATGTTGGAATTACTTCATCATCAATCCAATATCTCATTGATGAGTCATGAGATAAGGTGGCTTTGTGCTTTAAAGTTTTCTTTGTACCCTTATACTTGAAGGAATATCATCCATAGAATCATTGTAATACCCCCAAATCCGGGTCAGGATTGGGTGTCACCAAATAACTTTAAACAATATAATCCTGTATATTAAAACAAATATACATATAACCCCTCACTCTTCTGGATCATTTATAGGTTATGGTATAAAAGAAGAATCCAACCTTCTAAAATTTACAATAACAAAATACAATTTTATTACCTCTTTACTAACTTTCTCGTCTTAATGACTCTATAACTTCCAACTTCCTTCAGCTGGGATCTCTCCACTTCTGCTGTCTATTAAGAGCTATTTACTTTTATTCTTATTTGATTCTGAAAGAAATAAGAATTCACAAAGCAAGAGTGAGCCAAAATGCCCAACAAGTATCATAATTGGTTTCCAGGTATCATATTAAATAAAGTTCTGGAACAATCTTTAAATGATTTCAAAACACTTTTATTTATTTGAAACAGGTGAGCAAATAAAAGCATCGGCTCTCATTGGCCTTTAATCATAAATCACATTTCCATGTAAAAGAATAATGAACGTTTCATTGATTCAGTTCTTGAATCAAATTTTTGTTTGTTTTTGTAATCTTAAATTTTCCAAGAAGGAATGCCGTTAATGGCGATCAACAATAAATTAGACTGGATACTAGAACCAACATATGCACTATAACCTGCTGATTAGTTAGGATATGGTGCAGATCTATACCCAACTGCATAGACCCACCAACATATAGGGTACCCATAAACTATGGCCTAATAATCAAGGGTCCAGCCATCTCTGGCCCATAGGGTCCAACTCAATTCTGGCCCTCATCGTAACCATCCAATCCGTAGATTATTTTGATGTCAAATCACTTTGATTTCAAAATATCCTGATTCAGGGTTCGCAAATAACCCAAAATAGTGGGTATTTGCTCAAGAGATCAATCGATAATCAAGGAACAAGATCAAAGAGGTACTTGCATAAATAAGAGTATTTGCAGTGAATAAAAACATTTAATTATTCTGAACTTAGAATTGGAATGAAGAAATATTTGTAGCACTTTGGAAGAAAGTTTAGGAATACTTGCCTTAATTGATAATCCTGTGATCTTTAACTATCTACCATATCACCCAGTCCTGATGTATTTGTATATCCATTGACAGGCTACCTGACCTTTCTTGTCCTCACCATTTTAGGTTTATCTCTATTCAGTATCCACTCATTTCATTACTACATGTAATCAAGCTTTACTTTTACTATCTTTGTCTGACTTTGAATGCCTCCAACTATGTGTATCTATCATAAAAGATACTATTCAATTAACTGACAATATATAATTGTCTAGTCTATATACTTATCCTTATAATCTACCCGCCCGATAATAACAGATAAGGATCATTTTTAATCATATAAAGTTTAATAGACATGTGGACTCATAATTCACATAACACATAAACACGTAAGGCATGTATCACATATTTCATATAACATATAACTCAGTTCGTCAAAACATTCGACTCGGTATGTTCAAAACTGGAATCCAGTCCAAATGCAATTTTATGATAATTATGTCAGAGACGTTTACAAAATTAAGCAAACCCTTTCGAAACGTAAGATTTTATGCCTCGAAAGTATTTTTAATCGAAGCAGAATATTTTTCTGAGTCTAGAATTGTTAGTTTCGTATTAAACAGACGGACGGTCTATTTATTATGAATAAAATAAGAATGATTCAATTAATAATAATAATAATTGAATTTTAAATATCTTTATATAACTTTTAAAAGCTAAAAATGATTTTTAAATCATTATTTGGCTTAATTATAAGTAATTACATTTTATTTAACTATTTATTGATTAAATTAATTAATTAATTAACTAAATCCATAAATAATTAACTAAAATAAATTATAAATAATTAAATCAAATATAAATTTTTGAAAATAATAAATAAAATAATTTTATGGAATTAGAAATAATTTAGTTAATTATTTAAATAATTAAATAATTAGTTTTGAATTTAAAAACAATTTTTAGAATTTAAAATCGATTTTTGAATTATTTCTTTTCAAAGAAATTGACAGAAACAGATTTTTCAGTTTAGTTTTGGGAAATATAGATCAAAACCTGGTCGTACATTCTTCGAAACGAGTCATGAGGAACCCAATTGGATCCCCCAAGAACAGCCCACCGGAAAAATGAAGAAGACGACCAGAAAAATATCAGGCCGCCGTCTACCCGATTCCGGCGACTTCCCCGGGGTTAAAACATCGTCGATTTCCCCCGGTTTTTCATCCAAACCTGTTCTAAATCCTTCCCAAAGCTCAAAAACGACCTTAACAATAACCATCGATTGCTTAATCATAAAAACCGATCTAAAATCGAAGCTTCCTCTAAGCTTTTCCGGAAAAATTTTGATTTGAACAAAAACGGAACCAAATTCAACAATCCTTATGTTAAATCAAAGCTTATAATCCCTTCAATCTACCCACAAGATCAAAATCAACAGACATATCATAAATAATCTGAAAAATTGAAATTAAAAACGAATAAAACAAAAAATAAATAATAACTTCAATTTAAATTATTTATCAATCGTTTGGTGAAACTAAACACATGAATCGATTCTACAATTCAAGATGAAGCTATTCATATCATCAAATTCATCCAATAACCCCAGAATCAAATACGCCCAAATTCAATTAAGAACATTCATACCTCTTATAAACCCTAATTTTTATAATTCAGGAATCAAACCCAGATTTCTATATGTTATTAAACTCCAAATAAGACATATAATATACCAAAAGGATCAGAACAAAATTATGTACAAGATACAATCATCAAATCACATGAAAAACATCAAAATCAAAAATTCATATATTAATCATAATTAATTTCGAATTAAAATAAATAAATAAGAAAATCACCTTGATTTCTGCACAAAAATGGTTGATTGATTCCAAAAGTACTTTTCGAGAGCTTCGATTTGATATATGGCACGCCCGAATCGGAGTTTGATAACGCCTTCGTTTGTGAGTTTGATTTTCAGGAACATAACGAATAATTAGGGTTTTATCTGTATTTTATCGGTTTTAACTGACTAATTATGATTATACGAATAAAATAAGATGATAAATAGGCTATTTTTATTTATAGAATATTGGTTCGTGTTGGATCGTATTGGATCGATAAATTAGTTACTTAGCCGCTAAGTAACTGTAAAAACGATCTGATTTAATACCCGTATTGGATAATTAACCAAACCGAGCTTCTAATAAAATACTTTATATGAAAATAATGTAATATTATCCCGTCTTTATAAAATAATTCTGTAATTATTCAGAAAATAATTAATAAATTCATAAATCATTATAAAATCATGTATCACTCCAAAAATTACCAGAAGAATACCATAATTACCTGTACTTTATTCTGTATATGATAAAATTATCATACTCACATTTTATCATATATAAACATCCAAATATTATTATCAATCATCATATAATTCACCAAAATTCACATAATAATCACATAGTAATCATTTATTGATAAAAATAATTACACAGTATGTCACGGATATTACTGGCTAGATGCTGACATGATGGAATCCTTGCAATTTGATTTCCTCAAAAACACGAGTCTCAGTCTCAAGGAAAGACTTGGTTCTATGAAACTCTAGTAGCTTGGGGATGAATAAGACAAAATATGGGGAATCAAAACCTAACCGTCTGTCTTGGACAGAGTGTTGGTTACTGTTGACGGAGGAATCTGGTAACAACAAAGATTGAGGTTTCTCGCCGGAACTAAGATCTGCGACGGTGGTTCTTTGCCGCAAAATTTAAGCGGTGTGTGGTTGTTTTAGGCTGAGATTGATCAGAGTAAGTGGTGGCTCTCTTTTCAGCTCTCAACTTCTTACCCTCTCAATGGGCCTACGTACCCTTTATATAGGGATCAAGCCTGACGTAGTTCTCGTAGAACAGGAAGTCTAATGAGTTTAGACTTCTTACTCCTAAGCCCAGTAGAAGCCTATCCGATATCCATCTTCCGCTAGCTTTAGGAATGTCCAACTATGAGGCCCAACCGCAAAGGCCCAAGGCTCATCCGTAATCGTAGGACTTCACGGATAGTGCATCTCCCTGCGCAAGGATAACACTCCGCTACAGCTATCTCCCATGATTTACGAACACAGGTATAGCCACGGTTCACCCCAAATGCCAGACGCGTCCCTATCCCCCGAATGAGGATAACCCACCAGATAGCAGGACAGGTGATCCCAAGCTCTTGGGTGCAAAGTGCAGGATAACTCCAAAGTTCTCCAACGAGGACACCCGTTGAATACAAGAACAGAGCTCCCAAAGCACACACCAAAGTAAACCCCACATCCCCAACGAGGACACCCGTTGAATACATGAGGAGGCCTTCAATCATCAGGCATACCCCTGGAGGCCTTCAAGCTTTTCACGGACATCACCCTCCTTGACCGTCTCAAGGAGTGAATTCTTCAGAGAGTACCTGCAACAAATACATTAGTAAAAATAATCCTCCATTGCTCCTCTCCATGCAAGCTTTTCCTGAATTCAACATCAAAAGTATATAGATCAAACACAGGACGCGTCCTGACCCTTTGGGCGCGTCCTCACCTTCATAAATCCAACCCTGTTTCCTCATCAATCGTTCCTTATAACATTCAAAATCACAGGACACGTCCTAGAATATAGGACGCGTCCTTAACCTTATTAGACTTGCACCGTCTCCTCTAAACCATCATGTACAACATTTCACCTTCAATGACGCATCCATGCTAAAGTAGGCGCGTCCTAAAGCATCCATCACCATAAGATTTCATCTGCCAAGCACTTTCATAAATATTGACACGTCCATAAAGCTTGGGCGCGTCCTTCCTTGACCATGCACTCTTCTCGCCTCGTAACATATCCCTTCCCAAGTAGGCGCGTCCTGAATACTTGGACGCGTCCTCACTTTCACAACGCAATACTGAGTTTGATTGTAATTAGCCCGCGTTTGACCCGAGTCAATCCAATGCCAAATTTTGGGTATAACAACTACCCCCCAAATTCGATTTGCAGTTAAAAACAAAATTGGAATTTCTTTCCAAACGAAATTTGGCTCAAAACAGGTGGACGCGTCGTTACTAGAAGACGCGCCTTGCTTTCACCTTCTGTATGTAGCGTACAGCTGTCATCCACAAGGTCGTCCTTCTATAAATATCCTAATTTCACCATACCACCACCACCATCTCTCTTTCTCTCACACAACCGCAATTGCCACCTTTTAAAGCAGGAATTTCGAGGTCCAAGTTCCGGTGATCTATCCAGCCATTTCCCTATTTCTTTAGCTCAATCCACTCCTCAACTCAGAAGGTACATAAATCTCCTCTTATTTCTTTATTTGGCCAAATACATTGATTTTAATGAGCAAGAAACCGTTCGTATGCTTTTTGTTTATATCAATTGCTCTTCATGTTCATTTGTATGTATATATGTATGTATAGGTAAATATAACACGTTTAGCTTCCCTGATCTCCCAACTACATGTTTCTAGGATTTATCTTATCTCCCCTAAATTGTAACGGTCGATTAATATTCCTCCGCATCATAACCACGCAGGACGCGTCCTCCTGTCAAGGCGCGCCTTATTTTTCTTTGATAAAGGCATTTGCTTAAGCCATTTTAAGTAAAGGTCATATAAGGGAAACACCTTACTAGGACGTGTGTTGACAGTGAATTTCATACGATAGATTTTTTTTTTTTAGCATATGGACGCGTCCTCAAATATTTATTCATTCTTTTGCAGCGGGAGGACGCGTCCTCCTTCTCACCATTTCATCCATTCAAAGCCCTCAACAAACGCCTCGGAATCTAATCCCCACATCTGATTTCTTTTAAACCCGACTTTCCCAACATCCACAGGACAAATTCCTTCCTTAGAGCAGAAAGACGCGTCTTCCGTTCCCTTAAATCAAAAAACTCAATAATGTCTGATTCCAGCTCTGACTCCATGGACCATGTTCCCATAATTTCAAGAATGGAAAAGAAGGGAGTCAAAAGGCAAAGAACTCCAATTCTCCATACAAGGGCCGCCATCCAAGATTGGACGGACGACGAAATTATCCCTTCTACAAGCCAAAAACCTCAAGGAATGGCTATTTCTGATATGGACGTGTCAAACACACAGGACGCGTCATCTTCTCAGAGCGCGGCTCCTTCTGGGGACGCGTCCCCATACAGTGTAAGTGAATTCGAAAAAAGGATTCCTGACCCTGAGACGTATCCCGTATCTCCTCAAAAGTCTGATCCCCCCTAGAGCATTGGGAACCTTCAGATGTAGAAATAGATTGTGACTGGGTGAGGCTCGGTACCCTTACTGAAGCAGAGAAGAATTCCAGAAGGAAAAGAGAGGGTAAGCTGGCATGCATAGCTCTTGATTCTACTGCGTCTGACCTGGAAATCCAGTGGCACATGAAATACTACGACATGGAAGGCATCTGGGCGCGCCCTCTTCGAACCATGAGGCCACATATTTTTAACATTGGGAATCAAAGGATTCCCCGAATGGTGCTTACTCCAAAATTGATTTCTCTAGGCGTGGGCGCGCCCTTGCACCTATATATTAAGAAGATCCTGAAGTGGTATGACGTCGCTCCGATCCAGTTGTCTCCAAACACATACAAACTGGCTTGGGCTTTGTACATGATGTATCACAACCTCAGGCTGGGCGCGCCCTCTATGAAGGAATTCAGCTTCTTTTTCAGCATAAGAAAATCAATTCCTGGTTATCACTTCTTCGTTGTCAACAAGTGGCTGAACAACAAGGGATTTAATGAAGGCAAGATCAGCCATGAAAGGGATTGGAAAGAACCCTTCTTTTATATCTATGACGTCAAGAGATCCCGTGTTCGTTTCAACCTAGAACCAAGTAAGTGACTCAAAAACATGTTTTTATATACCGAACGCGCCCTCTTGGTATGGCGCGTCCTCCCTTTTTCTTTAACAAATTCTTACCATCCTTTATCTCTAGACAAAAGAGTCCAGAAAGAACTATCAGGGAAAAGGAAAAAGAGGGCAGACAAGGTTCTCCAGTATGCAGAGAAGCATTTTAACCTCAAAGACATGATTACAGAAGACAACCTCAAGCTAGTGGGCGCGTTATCACCCCAAGTTGGCTCTATCTGCAAGTTCCGTGAATTTCATAACGGCAAACCTGTTCTCACAACTTCAGAAAAAACCAGGGGCCTCAGTGCCGCAGAGGTGGTCAAGATTGACATTAGTAAGCAATTCAACTTAGAACAAGGTAAGTTTAAGTGAGGGAGGACACGTCATAAATTTTGGACGCGTCCACAGCTACAAAAATTAGCTCCCCATTCAAAAAATGTTAACTTACATAAGAATCAAAGGTGTTTCATGCACATACATCTGCTAAGGGCGCGTTTTTTCACAGGACGCGTCCTTCTTGTTCTATATTCCTACAGTTCAAGTTTTTCCATAACCTGTCATAATCAACATGTCTCTAGGAAGGGCGCGCCATATGTATAGGGCGTGTCATTATTTGCTTGATACATATATGCATTACTCATGTCTTTCATTTTCCTGATTATACCTTTATGCATTTACTCATTTTGGTTACCATCTTTTCATGTACCTTCTTATTTTTAATCTGCCATGCATGTAGAATTTTATATCACAACATGGGCGCGTCTCGCTCCCTAGACGCGTCTTAATGCCTTTAACTAATATCTTTTCCTGTTTCTATTACAGATATGGCCTCACTCCCCAAAGGATTCGCAATTGGGGCTTCTAAAAAACTAAGGGCAAGGAAACAGACTCCTACAAAGGTCGATCCAAAGGCAAAAACCCCAACTCCTATTGCAACTCCTTCTCCTCCTCCCAAGATAATCGACATCACTGTGCTAGACATTCCTGAAAGCATGGAGGACGCGCCCTCAAAGCATCAAAAGACTGTCCCTGATGACCAGTCTTTCATTCTCAGATACCTGGGCGCGTCTTCTGTTGGAAATTTCACAGAGGATGAAGTCAGAGGTTGGACTTTTAGAACGGAGCAGCAAACGGAGAAGGCCATGGTCAAGGCTACAGCCGAGCTTCACCTGCATGCCAGGCAGAGCGCTAACATGGCTGCCAGGCTTAGGGCGCGTCTTGCTGTTATAGACACTGCAAAGAGCCAGGCCGAAGACAAAGTTAAATCCCTGGAGAGACACATTACCTTGCTTGTCCAAGAGAAAGATGCTGAAATCAGACGCCTGGATGGGGAGAGGATGCGTCTAGAAACAGAAAAAGCTGTTTTGGAAGGCAATGTCTCCGCAATAGAAAAGCAAATGGACAGCGTCATCGCCCTGAACTCCACCATGCAGCTGGAGCTTGACACCCTGAATGATGATAGGCTGCATGGATGGACAGAGGAGAAAAAGCTAGTTTACCAGCACGGCTTCCAGGCTGGGTTTGAAGAATGGTGCTCTGGGTTCATTGCCAACGACCCAGAGTATACATTCTCAAAGTTTGATGTACATACCCAGATATGGGTAAACGATTTCAGGGTCAGGGCCGCGGACTCCATCAAAAACAAGAGGATTTTTCTAGGCTTAGAGGAAGAGGACGCGTCTCCTGAGCCTGCTCCACTCCAAACTCAGCCTCCCCCTGCAGATGACCAGGATAAGCCCCAGGACGCGCCTCCTGCCTAGGACGCGTCCTATGTTTTCATGTATTTTTTCTAAACTATCTTTAAAGGCGCGGGCCCTTTGAAGCCTTGCAAGTTGTAAAGACTATTTTTGAACTTCATTCACTTGCACTCTTTTTTTACTCAAGTAATCATTTTCATGGGCGCGCCTTGTGTTTAGGGCGCGTCACCTTTGACTAATTTGCTAATATTTTTACTCCCGTTAAGCAAATACCCATTGTGGGCGCATCCTTTCTAGTTGGACGCGTCTTTGCTTGTTTTGGAAAGTGCATGAGCACGGCACTACGTTATATTTATGTATTTAACCAAGGCACAATGGGGCGCGTCCTTACTGTTTGACATACCTTAACGTTATCTTTCAGAAATATTTTCTCTCCGGGAGAACGCATCCTCGGTAGGGACTTATTTTTATTTTTAAGTTAAGGAAACATTCAACTGAAAGAGCATCAACCAATATTACTTGGGCGCGTCCTTGGAAATAGTACACTTCCTAGTTCCATTTTTACTCAAGTTCTATTGTTCCCTTTAGCAGCCACTACTTCAATTAACATCCACATAGAACTATCAATCAAGACGCGCCTCACTTTTGATCTAAAATACATCATCCTTCACGCAGGATGCGTCTTTGACGAGCACTTTTTTCTTTTTTAATTATGTTATCAATATTATAGTAACATCCAGTCTAAAGAAGCATCAACCAAGATAACTTGGGCGCGTCCTTGAAAAAAGTATATTTTTCTTGAGTTTCATTCATATAAAACCCTAGCTTAGGGCGCGCCCTACATTGTGGACGCGTCATGAGATCAAGCAAACTGAGAAAATATCCTTTTGGAAAGTTTCAAAATTTTATTTATAATGCGCTCTGATGTCAAAAGTGCACCAGTCCCACGGCTACTATGCTTTGTGGGGAAATTATTTCTAAAAAATGACCCTTCAACTAGTCCCAAGGTAAGTAGTACATGCACTACCCCCCTAGGCTAGGAGGAATTTATTTAATTCTAGCCTATAAACTGGGCATAACCCAAAATGATAAAAGAAATATGCAAGAGGCCAAAGCCACGCCTTACTGGTAATACTTTCGGAGATGTTCCGCATTCCAAGCTCGCGGAACTAGCTTCCCATCCATATCTTCAAGGTGATAAGTCCTTTTCCATAGGATGGACTTTATTCTGTACGGTCCTTCCCAATTAGCTCCAAACACTCCATGTTGGGGGTTCTTTGTGTTGGGCATCACTTTCCTAAGTACCAAATCTCCCACCTTTAGCAATTGTCCCTTTACCTTCTTGTTATAATACCTTGCGGCGCGTTGCTGATATGCTGCTAGCCTTAGCTGAGAATTTTCCCTCGTCTCCTCTAAGAGATCTAAATGAAGCCTTTGATTAACCTCAGCATCTTCTTTCCTGTAATAATCTCTGCGAAGTGATCCCGATCCAACTTCCACGGGGACCATAGCTTCATAGCCGTAAGTCAGCATAAACGGCGTTTCTCCCGTAGTAGATCGTGGCGTAGTGTTGTATGACCACATCACCTTCGGGAGTTCTTCAGGCCAATTCCCTTTACGTTCCTCCAGCTTGGTTTTGAGGGTATGCTTTATTATCTTGTTAACAGCTTCTGTTTGTCCATTACTTTGAGGATGATAAACCACTGCAAATTCCTTATTGATTTTCAATTCCTCACATAATTGTCGCAACTCCTTGCTATCAAACTGCTTTCCATTGTCGGAAACAAGCTTGTAAGGGATTCCAAACCTGCATACGATTGAGTTGAAAATGAAATCCCTGATTTTCTTTGCGGTGATAGTAGCCAGTGGCATAGCTTCCGCCCATTTAGTAAAGTAATCGACCGCAACCACTGCATACTTGACGTCTTCTTTAGCTTTCGGCAATTCTCTGATAAGATCAATTCCCCACATGGCGAACGGCCATGGGCTTGCCATAGGCGTCAAGAGTGTAGCCGGCATAGATGAGTAGTTTGCAAAGCGCTGGCAGCGATCACATGCCTTGACGAAATTTGTAGCATCTTCTCTCATTGTGGGCCAATAATACCCTTGGCGCAACACTTTCATTGCCAACGAGCTACCCCCCGAGTGATTGCCACAGATTCCTTCATGCACCTCTCTTAGGATGTAATTTCCTTTTTCTTCTTCAACACACCTGAGCAGAGGTTGGTTGAACCCTCTCTTGTACAGGACTTCATCGTATATCACATATCTTGCGGCTTGATAACGGAGTCGACGAGCCATAAACTTATCCTGGGGGAGTGTTCCCTTGCGAATGTAAGCTAGAATGGGCGTCATCCATGTTTCCTTGGGAGCCTCATCCACTTGCATAGTTTCTATCTCTGGGATACTAGGAACCTCCTGGATTTCAAGAGGGATGGATCCTAACAATACAGCCTCTTGTTGCGACCCCATTTTTGCCAGAGCATCCGCATTACTATTTTTCTCCCGCGGAACGCATACCAATCTAACTTCTTTGAACATTCCAATCAGGCGCTGTGTACATCTCAAGTATAATTCTGTTCGCGGGCCTCGCGCTTGAAATCCCCCATTCACCTGATTCACTACCAACTCTGAGTCACTTCTTGCAATTAAGTTTCGCACCCCTATTTCCAAAGCGATTTTCAGGCCATTAATCAGCGCCTCATACTCCGCATCATTATTAGTTGCATAAAACTTGAAATGAATTGCGCTCATCAGATGGTGGCCTTCCGGAGATACAAGTACTATACCCGCACCCGCTCCTCCATGGTTAACCGCCCCATCCACATGCAAGATCCACCAAGGATGCGGAAACTCTTCCAAGGACTCCTCAGAATGAGACGGATGTAGCATTACCAAAGCTTTTTCATCAATTTCAGAATCAAATTCCAACAAGAAATCGGCTAAGGCTTGCCCTTTTATCACTGTTCGAGGTACATACTCCAAATCAAACTGTCCCAACTCCACAGCCCATTTCAGCATTCTGCCTGATGACTCTGGTTTGTGCAGAACCTGTCGCAGCGGGTACGCTGTACGAACTTCAATTCTATGGTCTTGAAAATACGGTCGCAATTTTCTTGACGCAAGAATCAGGGCATAAACCAGTTTCTCCATACTTGTGTAGCGAGTTTCAGCGTCGTGTAACTGCTTGCTCACGTAGTACACTGGTGATTGCTGCCCATCCTCTTCTCTAACCAGAACTGCACTGATCGAATATTCAGACACTGCAAGGTACAGTATTAGAGACTCCCCGTCTAACAGCTTTGATAACATGGGAGGGTTTCCCAGTTGCTCCTTGATTCTTTTGAAAGCCTCTTCACATTCTGACGTCCATACAAAGTCTTTCCCAGCTAATTTGATCGCCTTGAAAAATTCCTTGCATCTATCGGACGATTTGGAAACAAATAGATTTAACGCGGCGATTCTCCCAGTCAAACTCTACACTTGTTTCACATTGGTGGGTGACTTCATATCCATCAATGCCTTGATCTTTGCGGGGTTGGCCTCAATTCCCCTATGGTTGACAATGAACCCGAGAAACTTGCCCGACTCCACGCCGAACACACATTTTTGCGGGTTTAATTTCATACGAAACCTCCTCAGAATGTCAAACATTTCCATCAAGTGCTTGATGTGGTCACCCGCTACCTTGGACTTTACCAGCATATCATCCACATAGACTTCCATAGTTCTTCCGATTTGATCTTTGAACATCATGTTTACCAACCGCTGGTAGGTCGCGCCAGCATTAATCAACCCAAACGGCATTCCTATGTAACAGTACAACCCCCTGTCAGTAATGAAGGATGTATGTTCTTGATCGGGGCCATACATCGGAATTTGATTGTAACCGGAGTATGCATCCATAAATCTCAGCAACGCATGCCCCGCTGTTGCGTCAACCAACTAATCGATTCTTGGCAATGGGAAGCTGTCCTTTGGACAGGCCTTATTGAGATCTGTGAAATCCACACATGTTCTCCACTTCCCGTTCGGTTTCTTCACCAATACTGGATTTGCAAGCCACTCGGGATAGAAAGACTCTTTGATCAGCCCCACCTCCAATAATCGGTCCACTTCTTCTTTTAATGCTAATGCCCTTTCTCCACTTACCGGGCGGCGTTTCTGACGTATGCCTTTACAATTCGGGAGGATATTCAAATGGTGACACATTACCTCCGGGTTGATTCCTATCATATCTGATTGACTCCAAGCGAAGACATCAAGATTTGCAATTAGAAAGCGGGAAAGGCTTCCTCTTATCTCATCACCCAACTGGGATCCCACTTTCAAAACCCTGCTCAGATCATTTTTATCAACCGGAATAGATATTGTGTCTTCGGCCGGTCCCGTCTTTTCGGCGGGCATAAGGATCCTGGGATCCAAATCGAAATCGAAGTCTCGGGGGTCTTCGACTTCCACTTTTTCATCTGAGGGCGCGTCCTCATTTGGAGGAGCATCAACCTTAATTTCGTTCAAGGGCGCGTCCTTATTTTGAGGAGCATCCACCTTGAGGTTATTCCCGAGACCTTGCAAAATCTCACTTCTTCCTTCCAACTTTTCCCCGTTAACCTCTTTCTGTATGATCGCCTCGATATGGTTCACCACCACTTCCTCCACGCTACGGATCCTCGAAATACGTCCCCGCGTCAAAAAAGAATTACCAGAGACATTGGTTTCTTCCTTCCCGGGGCTTTCAACGAAATAGTGGGCATGAACCTCTCCACTTGGTTTGGCATGAATATCTTCTGCATCCTCAAATGGGAGACATTTCCCTTCATACCTTCTTCTACGAAATTCCTTGACAGCCTTATGATAGCAGTCGCGTGACTCATACTGTGACCCTCTCAGACTGCCAACCCTGTTTGGCGTTGGGAACTTTATCATCAGGTGGTGTATCGAGGTTATCACCCTGAATGCTCGCAACCAAGGTCTGCCGACCAGCACATTGTGCGCGGAATCCTGATCTAGCACCTTGAAATCTATCATTTGGGTAACCGACAAGGCCCCTTCCCCGAGTGTGACGGGAAGCCTGACAGAACCCATGACTCTCACTGCTTCCCCAGTAAAGCCATAGACGTGCGCATCTTCGAAATACATGTCACTATCTGGAAAACCCAGCTTTTTGTAGGTGCTGTAGTACAAGATGTTTGTAGAACTCCCATTATCCAAGAAGACTCGATGTACGTTCATTGCCCCAATGAGCATGGTAATCACCAGCGCATCGTTGTGGGGATGATGCACCCACCTAGATTCTTTTTCCTTGAACATAATATCAGCGGACTCCCCCTTAAAGACCTTCGGGGGTCTATCTTCCAAGCTGTGGATGTTGGTGAGCGGTGGATGTCGCGCTTCTCTCGCGTTTTTCTCCAGTGCTCGATTACTATCACCAATAAAAGGGTGTCCTCCAAAAATTGCCCTGATACTGCCAACCCTCTGAAACTTGACCTCTGCCATTTTTTCAACATCCTCCGCCCGCGGGGTCAGTTTTTCATCCTTACCTTTGTCGTCAAGTCCCCTGCGTCGTTTCACCTTGTCAATCCATTCTCCTAGGTATCCTGCCTTGATCAATTCCTCAATCTCATCCCGTAAGTGGCGACACTCATGGGTGTCATGGCCAGTAGACTCATGGTAGTCACAATACTTCTTCTTGTCTTTGCTCTGCCATGAAGTTAAACGGTCGGGCTTCTTGAAGATTCCTCTATCCTTATTTACCTCGAAGATATGATCAATGGACGTCGCCAGCGGTGTATAATTGCTAACTCTTCTCTCGTAGTTCGATGGTGGGCTCCATTCTCTCCGCGAGCTCACAGTATTTACCCTGTTAGGGCTTCTGGCGTTTTGCCGATAATCTGGGCTCAAGGATCTGTCCCTTCTCTTGGATCGCCCCTTGGAGTTATGGGTATTGTCATTCTTTTTTGTTTCTGCAAGCGACTACTCGATCGCTTTGAACGACTCCGCCTGCGCAAGTACATCAGCCAGCGACACTGGGTCCTTCCCTTGCAGGTGCTTCCAGAAATCCGTCCCCACACGCAACCCAGCTATAAGCAATATTTTCAATGTTTCATCAGTTGCACCCCTCACCAAAGTAGATTCTGCATTAAACCTCTTGAAATATGAAGTCAAACTTTCTCCTTCCTTTTGTTTCACATTAGCCAGCGTGGTAATAGGTGGTGTATACTTCACCGCGGCTTGGAATTGTGTCAAAAACAAAGTTTTCATCTGTTCCCAGGATGAAATCACACCCGGACCAAGTTTTTGGAACCACTGCTGAGCGCCCTCTCTAAAAGTAGCTGCCAGGAGACGGCATCGAGCCATATCAGGTACTTGATATACATCCATTTCAATGTTAAAACGCCCCAAGAACTCCATAGGATCAGAGTTCCCGTGGAAACGCAAGTCATTGGTTGTGTTCCTGTATCCCGCGGGCAATTGCGCCTCCCTCACAACAGCAGTAAAAGGAGAAGGAGCTTGCGCAGTCCCCAGGAATGGTTTGAACATTAGGCTGTTGGGGTTGCTCTGCGACTTGCTGAAATTCCCCTTGATTACCCCCCGGGTGTGGCGGAGGATCTCGCCGCCCCTCGCCCTGAGGCTGCAGCGGTGGCATGTTACCATTTTGGTCCTGTATATTTTCCCGTACGCGAGGTTCATCTTGACCGCGTTGCGGAATTTCATCATTGTTCTGCATTCTTACTTGAATTCGCCCGCCGTCCTGGTCATGAGGACGCGCCCCAGACCCATTACCAGTAACGCTGTGGGAAGCTACGGGAATAACGACGGGGGCTTCTCCAGCGGAATGTGCTCCACCTCTCCTACCATTGTAAGGGGCTCTTCCGTATTGATATCCCATTCTTCCTCGTCCATTCCTTTGATATCCCCGGTAGTAATTCCCGGGCCTTCCTCGCGGAGGGGCACGCTCGTGCTCGTGGTGCCGCACCCCTTTATCCCTTTGGAATGTGGGGGGCACACGCGTCGTATCACGGAGCCTCGCTTCTCCGATGTTTCCTTCCTTTTGCCATTCTACCAGCAACATCCTCAAATCGTCGTCCTCCAACCTTATGCCAAGCCTCCTTTTCAAGGCTGAAAGATCCCTTCCTCCCTCGTCTTGGTTTTGAGCGTTCTCCGCACGACGACGCTCGTCCATCGTACGCCCAGACCTATGCGGGTGTGGCACTACCTGGTTGCCCAGGTGAGGCTTTTCTCTGCCTTCAGTGTCCTCATCCGCAAGCTCCACAATAGGTTCTACATCATCAGAATACTGCAAACGCCGTGGAGTGATTCGCGGGTTATCCCCGCTCCCCTGGGTATCTCCCTCAACTACAGGGGCTTTCCCCAAGGCATGACCATGACGGGGGAAACGACGACCTCTCCTCGTCTTTCGGCGCTCCACCGTGTTCAGTCTTGAGTTAAAACTGTTAAGAGTATCCCCCATACGATACAATTGCTCCAATATATCAGCGTTGCTGATGAGAACTGGAGGTGTCCCCCCCACATCCGGAGCCCTCGGTGGATCCGCCATGTTTCTGGGAACGTAAGGTTCGTGGCGAGTATAGCGCCCCCTGCCTTCTCCTTCAGACCTGCTGTCACTTCCATCATAAGAACTTCCATCACGATTGTAAGACATCTTTTCCTCCTAAGATTGCGACCTTAATTAGCAGCCCCCTCCTTCTAGCGCCAATTTGTTGACGGAGGAATCTGGTAACAACAAAGATTGAGGTTTCTCGCCGGAACTAAGATCTGTGACGGTGGTTCTTTGCCGGAAACTTAAGCAGTGTGTGGTTGTTTTAGGCTGAGATTGAACAGAGTAAGTGGTGGCTCTCTTTTCAGCTCTCAACTTCTTACCCTCTCAATGTGCCTACGTACCCTTTATATAGGGATCAAGCCTGACGTAGTTCTCGTAGAACAGGAAGTCTAATGAGTTTAGACTTCTTACTCCTAAGCCCAGTAGAAGCCTATCCGATACCCATCTTTCGCTAGTTTTAGGAATGTCCAACTATGAGGCCCAACCGCAAAGGCCCAAGGCTCGTCCGTAATCGTAGGACTTCACGGATAGTGCATCTCCCTGCGCAAGGATAACACTCCGCTATAGCTATCTCCCTTGATTTACGAACGCAGGTATAGCCACGGTTCACCCCAAATGCCAGACGCGTCCCTGTCCCCTGAATGAGGATAACCCACCAAATAGCAGGACAGGTGATCCCAAGCTCTTGGGTGCAAAGTGCAGGATAACTCCAAAGTTCTCCAACGAGGACACCCGTTGAATACAAGAACAGAGCTCCCAAAGCACACACCAAAGTAAACCCCACATCCCCAACGAGGACACCCGTTGAATACAGGAGGAGGCCTTCAATCATCAGGCATACCCCTGGAGGCCTTCAAGCTTTTCACGGACATCCCCCTCCTTGACCGTCTCAAGGAGTGAATTCTTCAGAGAGTACCTGCAACAAATACATTAGTAAAAATAATCCTGCATTGCTCCTCTCCATGCAAGCTTTGTCCTGAATTCAACATCAAAAGTATATAGATCAAACACAGGACGCGTCCTGACCCTTTGGGCGCGTCCTCACCTTCATAAATCCAAACCTGTTTCCTCATCAATCGTTCCTTATAACATTCAAAATCACAGGACACGTCCTAGAATATAGGACGCGTCCTTAACCTTATTAGACTTACACCGTCTTTTCTAAACCATCATGTACAATATTTCACCTTCAATGACGCATCCATGCTAAAGTAGGCGCGTCCTAAAGCATCCATCACCATAAGATTTCATTTGCCAAGCACTTTCATAAATATTGACGCGTTAATAAAGCTTGGGCGCGTCCTTCCTTGACCATGCACTCTTCTCGCCTCGTAATATATCCCTTCCCAAGTAGGCGCGTCCTGAATACTTGGACGCGTCCTTACTTTCACAACGCAATACTGAGTTTGACTGTAATTAGCCCGCGTTTGACCCGAGTCAATCCAATACCAAATTTTGGGTATAACAGTTACAATAGATCCAGTGCTCCCACAGACCGTAAGGTATACGGATGGTTTAGAGGGAAAGAAAATGATCTTGCACATAAAACTGAAAAAATGTTTCCTCTGGCCAAATTTACCTATGACCTTAAGTGCAATGCTCAAACATTTGATGTATCACTCCCATCAGGGCTTGGTGTTGTCGACATGCATGATTAGGCTCGACTTCACATCAAACCATGGAAAAGCTTCTCATACAAGCATTTATCGTTTAAGGGTGCATGGTCACGAACCTGATTATTTTGTCCCCTAGGCAAATAATTCTTCAGCAACCTTTGCGCTTATTGGCCCTATAGTTGTTTGATCTTCTTAACTTCAGAGTTTAAGTGTTGAACTTTAGTGTATTGTAGCTTTTAGTTATTCCAACTTACAAGTATCGGACTGTAAAACGTTTACCATGAAATTGCTGGCACTTTATAAAATGTGTAAGGAATTGTTTCCGGTTTATGTTTTGTGCACCACTTTACTGGTATTGACCCTATTTGAATCCAGGTTTACATGAAAAAATTCTGGTTGATTTTACTTAACTTGACTCATAAAAAAAACACTGTTTTCGGGTTTTTTTTAATAACATACTACGACTTCATTAATTAACATCAGCCATCAAATATCTTCTAACTTATAAGGGACATACTACCCTTTGAGAAACTACCAAGTAAAGAACAAGCTGGCTGAGTCAATCAATTGGCCTCCTTGTTCCCGGATCGTTTGAGAAAAGAAATTGCTACATTAGGAATGACTTACTTTAAAAGCTATTTACAATCTTCACCAATGAGTACAAATCGGAGGAAGTAAAATAATTAAAGTAGCTAAAGTTTGTACCAGGACTACACAATCAGTATGCACACTGCTTTGAGTATCCTGGTGCTGACATAAATGTATGGAATTTGCAGCATGCAATTTAATTCAATTCAGAGCCTCTTACAATCCAATTGTTTCCGCAAGATGCGACTGTTGAAATATAATTCAAAGTTTGATTTAGTCATATTATTTGATATTAGTATTTCTATATTTCAGGGTTTGTTTGTGTCAAATAAATTGTGGATACTATTTCTACAATTAAGCTAGCTAGTTGGTTAGTGGGTGTTGTGGATTTATCCAGTAGTCTGTTAGTTGCTAGAATTTCTCTATTCTTGTTATGATGTAGCCTATATAAATGGGCATGTATTGTTTGTTTAAAATAAATTGAAGTTAAAAGAATAACTCTTTATTCTCTCTGGTATTCTACTGCTACATATACACATACATAATCTATCTGTTAATTTTCCCAACAAATTGGTATCAGAGCCATAGGCACTTCAATTCATTCCAATGGCAGGTACTGGAAGCAGCTTGAGTGCAGCACAACCACTAATTCCAGTTTTCAAAGGAGAGAGTTATGAGTTCTGGAGCATACGTATGAAGACTCTACTTAGGTCTCAGGAACTTTGGGACATAGTAGAGAATGGGTACAAAGAGACGGATGAAGAAAACAAATTGAGGGAAAACAAGAAAAAGGATTCCAAGGCGTTAGTTATCATTCAGCAAGCGGTGCATGATAGTATTTTCTCGCGCATTGCAGCAGCGGGTACATCAAAAGAAGCCTGGTCAATCTTGCAGAAAGAATTTCAAGGTGACTCAAAAGTGAAGGTCGTGCGGCTACAATCTCTTCGACGAGATTTTGAGAACTTAAATATGAACAATGGTGATTCGGTAGCTGATTTTTTGTCAAGAGCAATGGCAATAGTCAGTCAAATGCGTTCTTTTGGGGAGACGGTAAAGGATCAGACTATTGTTGAAAAGGTACTTCGTAGCTTAACTCCTAAGTTCGATCATGTTGTAGCAGCCATAGAGGAATCTAAGGACCTCTCAGTCTTTAGTTTTGATCAGCTAATGGGATCCCTTCAAGCACACGAGTCAAGAATTAATAGATCACTTGGTAAGAATGATGAAATGGCATTCCAAGTGAAAGAATTTGGAAAACCAAGTGAAGGTGAACGTTCAGCCGGAAGAGGTCAGGCACGAGGAAGTTTTCGTGGACGAGGAGGTTTCCGTGGAGGTTTTCGTGGTGGCTTTTATGGGCATGGACGCGGAAGCTATCAAGGAAGAGACGTATATGATGGACAGAGGCAACAGAGGCAGTCCAGTGAGCAGAAAGTTAACAAGAATGGCATTCAGTGTTATAACTGCAAGGGCTATGGTCATATGAAGGCTAATTGTTGGTACAGAGATCAGCGTACAAATTATACAGCAGAAAATGATGATGAAGATTGTTGGTACAGAGATCAGCGTGCAAATTATGCAGCGGAAAATGATGATGAAGAGGGTAAGCTTTTTATGGCTCTTATAAGTACTAATCCAAAATCAAGCGATGTATGGTTTGTAGATAGTGGTTGTTCAAATCACATGTCAGGAGATCACACAATATTTCAAGATCTCGATGAGTCACACAAGCTAAAGGTGCAACTTGGAAATGGAAAAGACTTAGAGGTAGAAGGAAAAGGTACTGTGGGTCTTAAGACTAGCCATGGTAATGTCAAAATTATCCATGATGTTCAGTTTGTACCTAAATTGGGATACAACTTATTAAGTGTTGGACAACTAATGGCTGAAGGGCATTCTGTATTGTTTGATGATGATGCTTGCATTATTAAAAATAAGCAAACAGGGCAGGTGGTGGCAAGAGTTTTGATGGCACAAAACAATACATTTCCGTTGGAAGTTTCAAGCAATGAAGGCATGGCGCTTGTCACTGATGGAGTAGATAACTCAAAGTTATGGCACTTGCGTTACGGACATCTGAATGTCAAAGGTCTGCAATTGTTGAACAACAGAGGTATGGTCTTTGGACTACCAAAAATTAGTTCTATTACTTTGTGTGAAGGTTGCATTTATGGAAAACAATGTAAAAAACCATTTCCTGTTGGTAAAGCTTGGAGGGCTTCAAAGTGTTTAGAATTAATACATGCTGATCTATGTGGGCCGATGCAGACTAAATCATTTGGTGGGAGTCGTTATTTTTTACTCTTTACTGATGATTATAGTCGTATGAGCTGGGTTTATTTTTTGGAATGTAAATCAGAAACGTTTGAGAAGTTTAGGCACTTTAAAGCGATGGTGGAAAAACGCAGTGGAGCCTGCATCAAGATTCTCCGGACAGATCGCGGGGGGGAATTTGTGTCCAAAGAATTCAGCTCATTTTGTGTGGAAAACGGCATTCGAAGGGAGTTAACAGCACCTTATACTCCAGAGCAAAATGGCGTGGCGGAGCGAAAGAATCGTACTGTCGTCGAGATGGCAAGAAGTATGTTGAAAGCAAAGGGTCTTTCGAATCAGTTCTGGGCCGAGGCTGTTGCGACATCTGTTTATTTACTGAATCTCTCTCCAACCAGGGCTGTAATGAATCAAACACCGTATGAAGCTTGGAAAGGCAGGAAACCAACTGTAAGTCATTTGAGAGTATTCGGTTGTGTTGCTTATGCTTTGGTGAATTCACAAGTACGTCAAAAACTTGATGAAAAATCAGAGAAATGCATATTTGTTGGTTATTGTATTGCATCCAAAGCATATAGATTATATAACCCTGTGAATGCAAAAATGTTGATAAAAAGAGATGTTGTTTTTGCTGAAAATACAAGTTGGGATTTTTGTGAAAGTAAAGAAAAGGTGCAACAGGTTCCATTATCTGCTGAAATTCCAAGTGAAAGTCAGGATTCAATTCTTGAATCTTCGAAAAATAATGCATCACCAATTAGAGATTCAGTATTCACTCCTAGACAAACTTCAGATGAGACAACACCAAGAAAGTTCAGACCCTTGGTTGACATCTATGAGGCATGCCAATTTGCTCTTGCTGTTTCAGACCCTTTAACCTATGGAGAAGCATCTGCAAAAGAAGAGTGGAAAAAGGCAATGATGGAAGAAATGTCATCAATTGAGAAGAACAGAACATGGGAGTTAGTGGATTTGCCGGAAGGAAAGCATGCAATTGGTTTAAAGTGGGTTTTTAAAACAAAATTTAATGCTGATGGAAGTATACAGAAGTATAAAGCGCGACTTGTGGCAAAGGGATATGCACAACAACAAGGTATTGATTTTGAGGAAACTTTTGCGCCAGTAGCTCGGTTTGAGACGGTGAGGATTGTTCTTGCACTAGCTGCACAGCTACAGTGGCCAGTTTATCAACTCGATGTCAAGTCTGCTTTTCTCAACGGCGATTTGAAGGAAGAAGTATTTGTTACTCAACCAGAAGGGTTTTTCATCAAAGGCAATGAAACAAAAGTATACAGATTAATTAAGGCGTTGTACGGACTAAGGCAGGCTTCTCGAGCATGGTACACCAAGATTGACAATTATTTTGTTAAAAATAATTATCGAAGGAGTGACAATGAGCCCACTCTGTATGTGAAGAATGAAGGTACTGAATTTATCATTGTATGTGTATATGTTGATGATATCATCTATACTAGTTCTTCAAGTAAAATGTTGAATGAGTTCAAGTTGCAAATGAAGAGCAAATTTGAGATGTCAGATATGGGGTTGCTGCACTATTTTCTTGGTCTTGAAGTGCAGCAACGTAATGATGGGATTTTTATCTCACAAAGAAAATATGCTAAAGATCTTCTTAACAAGTTTGGTATGCTTAACTCCAACCCTGCTGACACACCAATGATTTTTAATGAAAAGTTGCAGCAAGATGATGGAGCAGAGATGGCGGATCCTAAAAAATTCAGAAGTTTAATTGGTGGTTTAATTTATTTAACTCACACTCGTCCCGATATTGGATATTCTGTTGGTTTGATTTCCAGGTTTATGCAACAGCCTTCGAAAATCCATTTTGGTGCAGCAAAGCGAGTCTTGCGTTATATTGCAGGAACCATGAATTATGGGATTATATATTCAAAGGTGTTAAATCCCAGGCTGTGCGGATTTACAGACAGTGATTGGGCAAGTTCATTGGATGATAGAAGAAGTGTCTCAGCAAGTGTGTTTACTCTGGGATCTGGTGTTATTACTTGGAGTTCAAAGAAGCAGCCTATGACGACCTTGTCATCAACTGAAGCTGAGTATGTTGCCGCTACATCAGCAGCTTGTCAAGCTATCTGGCTAAGAAGATTGCTAGCAGAGATTAATCAAGAGCAAGAAGGTGCAACTGAAATATTCTGTGACAATGTTGCTGCAATTTCCATGTCAAGGAATCCGGCGTTTCATAGCAGAACAAAGCACATTGACATTCGCCACCATTTTATTCGTGATTTGGTTGCGGAAGAAAAGATCACATTGGAGTACTGTAGTACACATGAGCAGATGGCCGACATACTGACAAAAGCTTTGTCCAAGGAGAAGTTCTGCTACTTTAGAAGTATGATGGGTGTTCGAAACTTTGAATTAAGGGAGGGTGTTGAAATATAATTCAAAGTTTGATTTAGTCATATTATTTGATATTAGTATTTCTATATTTCAGGGTTTGTTTGTGTCAAATAAATTGTGGATACTATTTCTACAATTAAGCTAGCTAGTTGGTTAGTGGGTGTTGTGGATTTATCCAGTAGTCTGTTAGTTGCTAGAATTTCTCTATTCTTGTTATGATGTAGCCTATATAAATGGGCATGTATTGTTTGTTTAAAATAAATTGAAGTTAAAAGAATAACTCTTTATTCTCTCTGGTATTCTACTGCTACATATACACATACATAATCTATCTGTTAATTTTCCCAACAGCGACTCCACCCAACACCTCTTGGTGTAGTGATATCTCTCTCTCTCACTAACTTTACAGGATGTCAAGGGGTTCGGGTGTGTGAGTGTGTGTAACAAGCAAACCAAAAAACTATTTTCAGAGTTAAAACTGGAGGCATAACAACTGAACTTTAATTTTTTCAATTTTAGGATTTCCACCACAGAAAGCATTATCATTTTCTGCCCCAGTCCTAGGATTTTCCTCATCCAGCTTGAGCACTTTCCCGAGAAAAATAGCCACCCCGAATTCTTATGGTCCGGGACTATATCATTTAATACTCAGTTGTATTGCCCAGCAATCTACAGTTATGTGACTAACAATGTTATCATCATCATATTTTTTAACTTTGGAGGGAATTTTGAGCTGCCAGAAATTGCGACAAAAACCAAAGTTATCAGAAGCATGCCAACTCATTTGTCTCCAAAATAAGCTTTAATATGACACAGCACTCTCCATAGGGGGTTCTTTAACCAAAACCAAGAATCTATATTTTCATTCTGGCGTGGTTTGAAGAATGCTATATATATGATACACTTTTGTCTATTCACAAACAATTCATTAACCAGTTTCCTCGGTCTTGCTCAACCTTATGAATTTCGTTCAAGTTATTTTTTTTTTAAAAGACTACCAAAAAATTTCAAAAACTTCGGTCTTGTTGATTTTAGTTACAACAAGCATATGACTTTTTAAAGGAAAAAAAGGTTAATAGACTTCATAAGTTAATAGTTGTATACTTACTTTTCAGCCAAAATCATAAATATATAACTTGAATGTTTTCATGACTCGCTCATCTTAATCAGATGCAACAACAATAACGAAATAACTAGCAATATCTGATGTTCAATTCCTTGTAAAACCCAACACTTACTTTTCAGAGGCAACAATCATTATCACCAACCAAACTGAACTCACCAAGTCGCTCAGTCAAAGTCCATGACAAAATTTTCATAAATGATGCCTGATTTGCGATATTTGTAAACATTAATTAAATGAATCTTTGCAGATACAACTTTCAGAGAAAAGAGGCAGCGACTTCACCATTGTCAGAAGAATTATGGTGTTTCTCGACCAAGACTAGTGTATACAAATAAAGAAACTCGTTCTGGTAAAATCTGGATATATAAAATAGGTAACCGATTTCTTTATAGAAAAAGAAGTGAAAAGTACAGAATGTAGATCCAGCAGACCAGCTAATGTACTTAGAATTTTAGATTCATAGAAACATGGATTTCTGGGTGCAAAAAGGGTTGGTACCAGTAAAGATATGCACAAAACATGAACAAGAAACAATCCCTTAAATTCTTAAAAGAAGCCAACAATCTCATGGTATATAATTTGAAGTCATATACTTGAAATAATCAAACCCGACGACACTAAAGTTCAAAAGCTAACTAAGAAACAGGTTCATGACCAGTAAGCAAAGATTGCGCAAGACTAAATTGCCACGGCGACAAAAGAACCAGGTTCATGACCATGCACCCTGAAACGATATATGCTTGTATGAGAAGCTTTTCCGTGGTTTGATGTGAATTCAAGCCTTATCATGTCGACAAGGCCAGATGCGTGTGATACATCAAATGTTTGAGCGTTGCTATTTTCAAGGTCATAGGTAAATTCACCAAGAGGAAATATCTTCTCGATATCTTTTTCAATTTCAGTTTCGTGCCCACTGAACCATCCAGATACCTTACAGTCCTTGGGAGCGCTAGATCTATCGTAAGCTACACTCTGTTCAAGATCAGAAGTATTTTAGTAGCAAGATTTACATGGTAAATTGCAAAATGAAATAGAAAAACGGCAGGCATTCAACATATCAACTCACAATATGAATTGCACATGGCAATCATAATAATACAATTCCATATTGAGAGCAGATTAAAACTGCAAACTAATCCTCAAGCCTACCTTAAGATGCAGAACATAACTTTTTAGTAAAGTTAATCAATGTATTAACTAATCGTGGATGACTACAAATACAAATTATATATACGGTATAATTAAACACGTAGTAGATATTAAGATTTAAGATGCTTTCAAATTCCTAGAGTTCTAGTTTGGACTAAGATTTTGTACCAAAGAAGTGATATCCTAAACTTCAAAAAAAGAGTCTCAACCTAGGAAAAAAATTAATAGTATGATAGACAAGTGAATAGTTCCCTAAATACTTATATATGTAGCCAAGCAATATATGAACCAGTAACACAATAGAATACTTACCTTAGCAACATGTTCTAATGTAACAGCCTCAGGAACGATAGCTTTTCCAAGCTTGATCTCCACAAAACCAGTGCTCCCATTGAGATCAAAACAGTCACCTGGCTCACCAAAACTAGGCCTTAACATCTTAACTGCATCAACATGAACTCCATTACGACCAATCCTCGAGAACCAAACACTACCAGCACCAACAACAGAAGCATCCGAATGCTTGGTAACAGATCCTCCAGTAGCCGCCAATGCATAATCCACCTTGCCAAGCCCATCCGCTGCATGTATCTCAATCTCTTCCCTAACAATGTCCCTGGCAACTGCCCTCGCCTCATCCAAAACATGTTGACGAAGCCAAGCATTATTCAAATAATACGTGCCAGCAATAACTAAAACTAGAGTTATATGTTGGACAAGAGGAATTAGTTTATCTGCACCGCCTTTACGACGACTCCTATAGGGTTTTGTAGTTGCTTGGTTTGAACTTTTCGTGTTGACTGCCTCGGCCATTGGAGAAGAGGAAGTTGTAGATTGACAAGACGCCGTCGTAACGTGGTAAGGTTTAGGGTTTATTAAAGCTGTAGATATATACTGGCTTTGAAGATATATGATTTTATATATATACACTAGTTTTGAAGTAGCAGTGGTATATGAAAAGTGTGAGTTTGAGAGGTTTTTGAGTTTCAAAAGGCAAGTGTTATCTCAGATCACGAAAATGTTTTAATTTAACTCTTAAAAAAAAATTGTAATGAAAATTTAATGAACCAATAATATTTGCTATTTTTCAAAAATTTTATGAAGGATATTAATTATAGCTATATATCCATCTCAAATGATGTGTTATAGCCTTACTGAATGCACGAATGCACATACCTTTTTTAATATTATTTTAAATTAAAATTCTTAAATTTATTTATTTAAAATTGACTAATTTGCAGTTTATATCCCAAAACTTTGACTGAATCTCACTTCAGGTTTAATATTTTAAACTAAAACAGTTTGCACCCCAAAGTTTAGAAACACCGTCAATAAGCATCCCTTTAACATTTCTGACGTTAAGTCAGACGTTAACGTTATTGTCAGAGGGGTATTTCCGGTAATGTATATTTTCAAAAAATTTATGCAAACGTAAATTACAGTCTGCATCCCATATTTTATCTTTAATCTCATTTTAGGTCTATAACTTTAAACTATAACAGTTTGCATCCCACAATTATTTTAAACAAATAAATAAATTTATCTAAAATAATTCAATTTTCTTTTTCCAAGTTTATATAATTTAAAATGAAATATAATAAGTCGAAGTATAATATTCTCTCTATCCCACCAAATTCTTTACATTGGAATATGAGTGCTCGGCACGCATTTTAAAACTCTTATGAAATATAGTTGCCTCATTTTTTTAAATTCTTTTCCTCTAAATAAAAATTTAATGTTAAATTTTTTATAAAAAAGAAAATTTTAAAAATCATTTATGCTACTATAATTTGTAGTAGCCTCAATTATGAGACAGATGGAGTATTATATTAAGAAAAATAGTAAATAATCATTAGCTAAATAAAATAAGCGTATCGAGAATAATTAAAGATAGTCTGATCCTAATACTTGAAAATTAATTTAAACGGACAAGATTATATAATATTATATGATATCTACTTGTACAATACTTAAAATATATACTTAAATTCATAAATAACTTATACTTTTATAATTTGTAAATTTTATAAATAAAGTAATATCGTATTATAAAATTCTTAATCATCTTTCTCTCTATTTTCTTTCTGATTTCAGTTATATTATAATTGTGAAAACAACACTGAATTAATTATTATTGTATGAGTTCCGTGTAAGTCATAAAATTTTATAAATTGACTTTTAGAATTTAATATACAACAAATATAGTAAAGATTCCGCGTTAAAAAATGATATAAACTAGACCAAATTAACTAATGGTCCAGTTTTAAAATCCTAATGTGAACATAAAAAATAATATAACTCGATTTAATTTTTGATAATTTGTAATTAACATTATTTTTTGATAACTAAATTACAAAATTTTAGGATGTAAGGTAAGATTTGAGGAAAATTCTGAAAGAAATATGTCCTAAGTCCAATCATGTATGAGGATTTAGGAATAACTTTTATGTAATCTGTTTTGATTTCATTGATATTAATAAAAGACTTGTTTTATTTTTATTACGGGCTCTATCTATTTAAGTGTTTAAATAAGATATACCATAATTTAGAGTAAAGCTTTTTATGGATTATGATGAGATCATAATAGTGAGACCTAAAAGATGATAACTCTAAACATAAATAGTTCTTGGTCATAGGATTACTAACTGGTAATTAATAATCCGCAAAGATCGGTACATACTATGCTTGCTTCATTATGAAGGATGTCTGTTCTCATAGATATTTGTGTGGTGACACTATAGCTAGTATGTAGGTGCTTATTATAGAATAAGTTCACTGAACATGACTCGCACAACTGAACAACTGATGGAGTTCACTCACGTGTCAGCAGTTGTTCACATAGTGATAGTTGTACAAGTATCCTTAGACTTGAGGTCATCATAGTCATCTTGTGTACACTGAACTATGCTTTGGTTTAGTTCTTAGTCTCCAGGGGCAATTATTAGGGCTCTACTGGGTATAGGAATTTGTACACGAAGATAGTGTATGATCAATAAAGGATCTACCCCTTCCAGTGAAGGAAGAGAATGTTCAAGGCTGATCCACTTATGCTAGTTCAGGAATCTCTGGCCAAAGTGAATGAAATTAGAAAGGAGTTTCTAATTTACATAGAACTGAGCATAGTAAATGGGAAAGCAAATGATTAAATTAGATAGGCTTGACACAAGATCCATGCCTTGTATTTAATCAGGACATTGGAGGGTAGAAGGAGTTAATTGTACGGTAACTATTCACTGAATAGGTTCTTGGTATTCTAAGCAGTGAATTCGTATTATCCGGATAGTCGCGATATGCTAAGAAATATCCCTCATGATGTTGAATAAATATGATTAATTAATTAATCATATTTAATAAATTAGAGAATTTATATAAATAATGATAAAATAGTTTTATTATTATTTATTTTTACTACCGGCTTAGTATTGAACCTACAGAGTCACACCATAAAAGAGAATGATTTAATGGTGGAGGAATTAATTAATAATGGCTAATAATTATTTATTTATGAAATAAATAATTAATTGGAAAATTTAATAATTGATTAAATGAGATTTAATTGATTATAAATTAATTAAGAAAAGTTCTTAATATTATTAATTAAGAATTTAATTTTTGGAAATTACATCAAGAGAGGGAATTATTTCTAAAGTGTTTAGAAAAAGGATTAATAATTAAAAGATATTTTAATTATTAATGTGAATAATAAAGGGTTAATAATAATAATATTTTATGGGAAAATTTCAGCTGAAAATTTTGCCTATAAATATACTATTATAAACACTATTTTTATTCTAACCCAAAATTTTTAGAAAAACCTAATTCTCTCCACCTCCTCCTCCTCCTTAGCATCGTTTTCTTGGTGGATACCGGTGGAGTACTTCACGTTTGAGGAGCAGCTGCTAAGGATCTCCGATCGTTGCTTTTGGATCGCTATTAAAGGTTAGTAATCGATTCATATGTTTTAATCACGATTTATATGCTTTTATTTGGATTTTATATGTGTAAAAGTGTTTTACCATGCCTCCGCTGTGATTAAAATCCAACAAATTCTAGGATGCAAACTGAAATATAAAAATATTACCAAAACTCCCCTTCTAACAATTAACGTTAACGTCTGACTTAACGGAAAAACTACCAAAGGGAAGCAAAAAGTCACCATTTTTTAAGTTTAGGATGCAAACTGTTAAGGTGAAAAGTAATAGTACCAAAGTGAGATTCAACCAAAGTTTTGGGATGCAAAGTGCTAATTAGTCTTTAAAATTTTAAATGACATGATTTCATGGTAATCATCATCAATAAGTAGAATACGAGTGCGTTTAGGCGTTATCGTCGCTTCATAGTATTTTCAATTTTTTTCAATTTTTTAACTTAATAAATATCAAAACTATAATTATCTTACATTCTCCTCTATATATTATCATAATTCATTATATTCCCCTAAAATTTCTACGATTTCATTAAAAATTTTGAAATCAACTTATCATCATAATATTCTCCAAAAATTCTAATTTTTCTTTAAATAAAATTATATTTTCACTACAAGAAAAACAATTTCAGACAACACTAATTAGACAACAGTTGACAAAAGAAACGTTGTCCCAAAATGACAGACAACAGTTTTATTTGTCCTCATATAACCATTGTCTAATCAAAGGTTTATACAACGGTTTTGTGAACCGTTGTAAAAAAAATCACAAAAAAGTGGAGTTTGCACAATAGTTTTTTAAAACTATTGTCTTGATATGCTTAACACAACGGGATAAGTAACCATTGTAAAATGTTAGACAACGGTTTTTCAAATCTGTTGTTAATCCAACTCTATAACAACGGTTTAAAAAACCGTTGTCTTGTAAATGTAAAAAAACAACAGTTTATGAAGCTGTTGTCTAAGCGATCCAGAGACAACAGTTAATTTAGAAGTCTTTCTGCTGGATATTTACCTTTCAACCAAGTGTTTATGAAAATTATGGTCTTATTATACATCAAACAACGGTTCTTAAATAAGGTTCAGACGACAGTTCTAACAAGACGATAATCGTTGTCTATTTATAGGAAAATGTGGCACCGTCTGATTGGTGGAAAATATTTCACCCGAATCGCTTAGTTGGCATAATCTCACCCATTGATTTACTTCACCTAGATCACTTACTTGACACAATAATAGCCCTTAATTTTCTAAAGGTGTCACACAACGGTTTTTTTAAACAACTGTTGTGTAATATCGAATTCCTAAATTTTAAAAATTATTTTTTAAATTATTTTTTAGATGATCCCACCGTACGGATGTTAAAGCATGTAGATTTAAGTCATATAAAAAAATTATAAAAAAAATTCAAACTAATATTGAATGACTTTATAAGGAAAATTCGGTAAAAGTACTACTACCCTAAACGAGATTCTTTCCAAAATAACAAATTAATTTATTAAAATTATATTTTAGACGATCCCACCATATAAATATTAAATTATATTGATTTTAGTCATGTGAAATTACTATTCCCTATAATGAGATTCGTTCCCGATCAACAAAATAAATAATTTTTTAAATAATTTTTTGAACGATCCAACCATACCGATTTTAAAGTATATAGATTTTGGTTATATGAAAAATTATAAAAAAAAATCAAACTTACATTGAATGACTTTATAAGAAAATTTCGGTAAAGTACTATTACCCTCAACGAGATTCTTTCCCGAGTAATAAAATTATTATTTTTAATTATTTTTTACTTGATCCAACCGTACGGATGTTAAATTATATAGATTTTAGTCATATAAAAAAATTAAAAAAATTAAACTTATCTTGCATGACTTTATAAGAAAATTTCGGTAAAAGTACTATTAACCTCAACGAGATTCTTTCCCGAATAACAAAAATATTTTTTAAAATTATTTTTTAGACGACCAAAGGTACGGATGTTAAAGTATATATATTTTAGTCATATAAAAAAATTGTAAAAAAAATAAATTATCTTGCATGACTTTATAAGAAAATTTCGGTAAAAGTACTATTACTCCCAACGAGATTTTTTCCCGAATAACAAAATTATTTTTTTAAATTATTTTTTAGACAATCCAACCGTACGGATGTTAAAGTATATAGATTTCAGTCATATGAAAAAATTATAAAAAATCAAACTTATCATGCATGACTTTATAAGGAAAATTCGGTAAAAGTACTATTACCCTCAACAAGATTCTTTCCCGAATAACAAAATTAATTTTTAAACGATCCAACCGTACGGATGTTAAAGTATATAGATTTTAGTCATATGAAAAAATTATAAAAAAAAATTAAAACTTATCTTGCATGACTTTATAAGAAAAATTCGGTAAAAGTACTATTCCCTATAATGAGATTCGTTCCCGATCAACAAATATTTTTTAAAAGATTTTTTCAACGATCCAACTGTACAGATGTTAAAGTATATAGATTTTAGTCATATAAAAAAATTATAAGAAATAATTCAAACTTATCTTGAATGATTTTATAAGGAAAATTCGATAAAATGACTCATATTTACATGAGATCGTTTACGATTGTCTGAAAATTAATTAAACAATGGATTTTACGACGTAATCCGTCTTTTGATTACAGAAGACAATTTATTCTCACTTAACCGTTGTAGAACGGAAACTCATACAAGGTCTTAAAAATCATTTATTCTAAACTGTTGTAGAAATAGTACACGTACAACGGTTTTGTATTATTTCAATGAAATTATTGTCTTTCACAAATTAGTATTTAACGCAGTTTAGACCTATTATTTCAGAACTAATGATCTTTAAATGTTTA
This sequence comes from Apium graveolens, assembly GCF_009905375.1. NCBI lineage: Eukaryota > Viridiplantae > Streptophyta > Magnoliopsida > Apiales > Apiaceae > Apium > Apium graveolens. The sequence goes on from NC_133655.1 coordinate 60,091,548, forward strand.
TAGAAATATTTATATTTAAGTATTTTAAAAGTAAATAAAAAATTACATGAAATGAATATTTTTTAGGACAAATGTTACTTAAGTTGCAAGAGATGCTACACTACACCACAATAATTGGTAGCGTAGACTAATAATAAACATTTTTTAATATTTAAATAAAATAAAAATTAAATAATTATTTAATTTAAAAATAAATAATTTTAATAAAATTATTGAAGGCAGTTCTAGAAAGAGTAAGGTACCCCCAAATAAATAACCATTTTATATTTATAAGTACTCAAATATTTAAATAAATTTAAAATAAACAAGTTTTAAATTAAAATAATAATATTTTTAAAATTGGATCATAACAAAAACAAAAACACGAATTGTAGCACATTTCTCGCTGAATTGTTAGGGATGTAGATGAAATATACACGAGCGGCAAAATTGAGTTGAAGTTTATTACATATTTATTAAAAATTATAACTATCTCACGTATTCTAGAAAAAAGAACAATCTTACTTTTTTATATTAATATCTAGTCATTATTTTTTTATTTCCAAATTTTTAAACTTAAAAAAATAAAATTTTTATTAATAAAATAATATTAGTAGAAAGCACAGCCAAGGCCCAACAAATAAAAAATTTGGGTGGCTCATTTTCCCCCCTTGTGAAATATTTCATACTCCTGCATATGTACACAACTTTTCCCCATAACACTCTTCCACTCATCTGTCTTTCTATCTCTCTTGACATCTCGATTGGTAATTGAGATGCTCATTTTCTTGCATCTGATTATCACCTCTCCGTACAATTTTATCATTTTCCATCTGATTAAATTTTGGGTTTTATTTAGGTATTCAATCTCTAACCCACTCATTTCAGAATCTGTGTAAGTCTCAATCCAGTCGTGACAGGGCTGAGTTCTTGAAACTTTGCAAAAGGGATGACTACATTATTCGTGTTTGGCATCTTCTTCAGTTTGAGGATCTTATGGTACTTTTCTTTTTTTTTACTTGCCTTCTCTACAACTTGTTACTCCTTCTATGTTTATTTTACCAGTATGCTTATTAAAATTGATATATTTTGGTCAATGGATAGGGGTTTGCCATGTGGCTTGCTATAATTATATAGAACTATCTTCGCCTTATTCTTTTACCGAGCAAATGGGACTAGCTAATTCTCTATCTTATCTGATTTTAGTTTGCTTTGTTTTCTTCTTCTCTGCATCTTTTGGAACCAACTTTTCAATTCCTCATCAATTTTGTGAATAAAAAGAGTGGGATAGCTAGTTCTCGAGGAACCCACACATTTCCCAAAATTGTTAAACATAGTTTATTAATATTATATATTAATCTAAAGAGCCAAGTGACCGTTGTTGTCATAGATGCTTGTAGTGGGTAGCTGGGTCAAATTGGCTAGAAGACGTTCATGGATATCTTACCTTTTGTGTTTGAGTTTTATTTTATTAGGCAACTTGTATTCCAGCACTTCAAATAATTAAGTCTTCCTAGAACTAGTACTTGAAATGAAAGGTATCTTGATTTGGTACGAATTTGTCATTTGTGTGTTGGAAATTTTGCAGCAATATACAGAAAAAGAGAATTTTTTTAGTAATGCGGGCATTGCTTTCCATTTGCATCTATTTATAACTTGCTGGAAAAAAAATAACTACTGGTTAAAATGCACAATATCTAAGGTGGTACTGACTCCAACATAGGTACAAAATTATTTGAACTTATTATCATTTTGATTCACTGGTTTAATTTAAAATCTCCAATATGATAGCACAGTGTACGTTCTAATTGAATTGATTGCTCTACTGATATTTCTTACTGAATTTTGAGCCAGAACAATTTGTGTTTCTTCTTCATCCTCACCTTTTCTTTCAGGGCAATGAATCTACTAAATGAAATTGTGTTCAACTTCTTTACAGATTTGTAGTTGTTTGTCAAACATGTCTTTAGTTGGTTCTTCTTCATCATCATACAGAAATCGTAAGCATTACTCACTATCTGGAAGCAAAAAAATATCTGGCTTGTATGCATCTATTGTCAGTTCCAACAAGTCTAAGATATGTGTTATTTATTTTAGGTACTTCTTAAGAAAATGCCTCTATTTACGATTGTGTTTTTTCCTTTTATTTTTATGAATATGTATTTACACTCATACATTATCAGTTCTTTAATGTGTATTTATTCTATTGACTTTGTTTAGATAATGGATAAAAGCAATTTAAAGGTCTCTATAGACAAAGAGATTTAACGGTATCTACTGATTCCTTTTATGCAATTTAAAGGTCTCTACAAATGAAGAGACTTACTTATTATGTTTATTTAATTATGTATGTGTTTACTCATTTTTGACTATAGAAACAACTTATTTATTGCAAAAGTTATCTTTGGATTCGCAGAAGAAAGGTTTAAAATTTTCTGAACCTACTAAGAGGGTGATTGTACATATAGTTGTTGTAATTTGGCTTATCCATTTTTGTCCAAGGAATTTGCGTAATTGTTGATATAATCGGTCGTTTGACAGGTCTTTGAATCCTTAGTTACCTGAGTTCATGGATCCAGACATGTGTTATATGCCAAATTATGTTTCTTATTATTACATAGGTAATAATTCCTGTTACAAGGCTGTTGTATTTAGTAAAGTTCATTTGTTGGATTATAGAGCGTTAATAAATATAAGATCTTGGGTTTCTCCGTGTTGAGCATAAGTGCTTCCTGGTAGGGTTTGAACTGAAAGATGCGGGGTCTTAATTTTAGAGATCTCAGTGCTTCTTTTGATTGACCCTTTAAGTCTTTTTTATTGTTTATCTTCTTGGGTTTGTTCTTGTCATTTGGTTTGTGGTGCTTGATCACTGTACTTTGTTATACAAATTACATTTTAATATTTTGGATTTATTTGGATGAATTGGTACTAAAAAAGTTCATTCTTTTTGTTAGGTCACACACACTGTAGAAGGGGGTTGAATACAACGTTTACTACAATCAAATCGAAATAAGAACACAAGTAACTGAACACGGATTTTATTCAACACAATAAACTTTGTTACAATATGGAACTGTCCTCTCTCAGTGATGAACGAATTATCACGAGAGCTGCTAGGGTTATAATGAATAATATTTTCAATAATAAAAACACATATAGTGTAAACCCTATGTCTGTGTTTATATACTACACAGTTACAAGATAAACTTCTAATTGATATCGAATACAATTCTGCTTCCTAATATATATCAATCAGTTATCTTTTCTTCCAAGTATTCTATTCTTCATAGAATTCTTCTTCATACATATCTCTTCTTGTATTTGTCTTGATCTTCTTTCCTTTTAATCAGCCGCCTTCCTTATCTGAAAGTCTCCTTAAGTCCTGATATTATCTCCTGATAAATATCTTCTGACAACTTAAGTTCTGACAACTTAAGTTCTGATATCTTAAGTTCTGACTTCAGTATAAGTACTGATTTCCAGTTAAATACTGATTTATCCTATTTAAGTAAGATCTGAAAACTAAACACAAATCATATTAGACATGACATCACAAATACATCTAACAATCTCCCCCAACTTGTAAATTAGCATAATATACAAGTTTAACAGATATTTGATGATGTCAAAAACATTAAGTACAAATGCATGAGAATTTGACTGGATAACTACAACTTACAGTCCTTTCAGCTTGACCATCCTTAAGATCTGATATCAGCTTCAGTCTGTATACACTTCAGAATTTAAGCAGTTGTAGATCTTCGACTTGGCTTCAATTTCTGATCTCTTTGATGTCAGGAGTTGTTCTGAGATAGTTCTTCAAAAGACATCTCTCAGCATATTCAAGTTCATTGACCATCCTCCTTTTAGCATTTTTCAATTGAGCTGTATCTTCACCAGTTTGAAAATTAGCTGCTCTGAGATCATTTATCTTAGCTTTCCTTATATCCTGATCAAGTCTGATCAGATATGCCTTGTCAAACTGTAGATTGAATTCCACATCCTTATAACCCAGAAAAGTAGTTATGATCTTAGCAGTGTTAGGCTTCATTTCAACAATATCACCTTTGTGATCTTTGTACTTGGGAAAATAAGGGGTGTCAGACTTTACAGAGTAAAGCTTCTTCTGTCTTTGAATTTGTGACTTTAAATAACCTGCAACACCATATGTTAATCTATTTTTCACTTGAAGTAGGAATAGAACATGTTCCAGTTCTTCAAAATACTTCAGTGGAATAGGATTCTGCCTGATATGGAATACCTTTCCATCTTTCATAAAATGTAACAAGATATGTTCTTTCAAAACAGAATGGTAAACCATTTGTATAGATTCAAGTTGATTCAATCTTTCAGCAGTTGCTCCTACTCCTGGTTCACTTAAGGAAGTTGAATCATTGGTAGTGTTGTGTACTCTTCTTTCATCAGAACTACCCAATCCAGATTTATCTCTTGCTTCCTTTCCTGTAACAACTCTTGCTTCAAAAACACTTGTTGCAGTCTTCAAAGGTTGAGTCTGTTTAGCTTTGGTGAATCTTGGTAGGAGTATCTTTGAAGGTTTAACATGAGCAATGTCAGAGGTATCCTTTTCCTTAACTTCTGATATCAAGTCAACTTGAGCTATGTCAGAGGTTGCTTGCTTCACTGTCATTTCAGAACTTATTAAGTCTTGATTCTGAACAACATGAGCCATGCTAGAGGTTGTTTGAGAAATATTCTTTTTCATCAGAGTAAGACTAGCATCTTCTTCATCAATTATTTTTTCATCCATAACTTGCATATAAACCTTTAGAGGTTCATCAACTTTTTCTTTGCCCTTGGACCTTGGATCTACTTCCACTTGTGATTTGACTTTGGTTGCCTCAGAATTTGTTCTTTCTTTTATCACAATACCCTTAAGCTTTGGAAGTTTCTTTTCAACAACAGAAGCTTTAGATTTTGTCTTGACACTTTCTGCTTTGAGTCTAGCTTCTTCTTCTTTTAGACTCTCAAAGTCCATTCCTGGATTTTCTTTAAAAAATAATTTCTTTGAAATTTCTTCATTAAGTTCCAGATGTTCACCAGAACTTATCTTTTTACCAGTATCATAACTTATTCTTCTCTCAGTATCAGATTTTGTTCCTTGTGCAGAAATTTCAGTTGTATTTAATGAAGAACCTTTGCCACCTTTGCCTTGACCATGACCTCTACCCATTCCAGAGTTTCCATGGTCATCTTTTCCATCATCCTTACCCTTCAGTGATTGAACAGATTTGCATTTGGACTTAATTACTTTCTCCCCCTTTTTGGCATCAACAGGTAAAAGAAGAGAGACAAGCAATTCCACTAAGGATTGGATCTCATTGAGTTGAGTTTGATGAGAAGCTTGATTATTTAGAATTTCATCAATCTGAGTTTTTTGCTTCTCCTGAGTTTTCTCATTATAGGCAATTCTGTCAAAGGCAGGCTTGAAAAATCTGTTCTTTTCAAGTTTCACATTCATATCTTGCTGGATAAAGGTTTCTTGAATTTTATTCACCTTGGCATGAGTTGTTGAGTGTTGACCTTGAATGCGCCTAGTACTCAATGCAGTAACTCTCAGTTGTGGCTTAAAATCATCATTTATCAGCATTTCATCAGCTTTTGCCAGATGCTCAGCAAGAATCTTTTCAGTAGGAACAAAACTAACTGTGTTCCATTCCTTAGTCCACTTCTTTCCTCTAGGAGTTTCAATCCAAGGTACCGGTGCTTCCCCTCTAACAAACTTCTTGACTAAATCAGCTTTATTAACTGTTTGTTGAGGTGCATGTCCTGATGGACCACCTGCATCAGCATCTAGATTAGTAGCAGCTTCACCAGTAGTTTCAGCATTATCAGTATCAGAACTTATAGATCCAGCAGTATCAGTATCCTCTGATTGAATAGCAGTATGTGAGGCAATCGAGGTTTCAACATCATCCTCAAAATTCTGATCTGCAGCTAAGTTCTGATCAACAGCCAAATCTTGATTCCCATCTAAAGTCTGGTTTTCATCATCCATATTCTTAATTGGTGTAGTTCGAACATCTTCATTGAAATCCGCATCTTGAATTGGTGTTGTTGGTGGAGTGAGTTGAGTTGTTGGAGCTTCCATGTACAGAACCTCAGGCACAATCAAGTTATGAATATCAATTTCAGCACTTGTACCTGACTCGTCAATATGTACTTGTTCAATTGTAGGTGACATAGGAGGTGTAGGCACTCTGTCTTGAGTAGTTTCTGGTTGTGCAGAAGAAAGTAATGCAATAATAATTGGTTCTGTTGGGATCAGAGATTCCTGACCCCCTTCATTAGCTGCTTCCTCATCTTCTGAATCTGACTCAACTGTGTCCCTGTGAGCTCTTTTCTTTTTCATTTTCTTCAAGGATGGAGACACTGTAGGAGCTTTATCATCAGGATTTAGCTTTCTAAGCCTTTTGAGAGGCCTAGAACTCCCAGTTACAGTATCTTTTTTAGAAGAGACCTTCTCAGCTTCTACAACAACAGGTTCTGATATAGGAACTTGTTCCTCAGTATCTGACTCATCTCTTAGAATAATTCTCCTCCTCTTCTGCTGAGATTGAGGTACATTCTTTGTCCTCTTTGGTCTTGAAGATGAAGGCTTCACCGAATGTGCTGATGGTTGTGGTTCTGATGTTTGAGGTGGTTGTGTGGAAGTGGTATCAGAACTTTAGGTTGTAACAGTCCAGAAAAATCTCACGTGGGCTCCAGTATGGACCTAGGAAGAGGCAGATGGGCTTGCCCCAGAATAGACTCAAGGAAAAGGCACTTAGTAATAAGATACACAAAGTAAACTTCAACTAAGCTCAATATCAGAATTTGCTTGTGTTAAAAGATTTCCACATAAACAATTACTTCAAACATGGGATCTTTAGTATTTAAAGACTACTAGGTCAACATCTAGCACAGTTATCCTCATTGGATTGAATAGTCACAGAAACATCCATATCACTATCAAAGTTTAGAAATTCACATCAGACAACAATTAGCACCTAAGCAAATTTCAATTTAAGCACATAATACACAAAGATAGTAATATCTGTAAATACTAATCATAAAGTTTGATGTATCAGAACATAAACTAGGCAGATTTAGGAAAAGAACCTGAAACCATTCCAAGTTCATTTACCAATCTTGTAAAAGTAGCTTCACATAGTGGTTTTGTGAAGATATCTGCTAGTTGTTGATCAGTTGGAACAAAATGCAATTCCACTATACCTTCATCCACATGTTCCCTTATGAAGTGGTACCTAATACTGATGTGCTTTGTCATTGAGTGTTGAACTGGATTACCTGTCATAGCAATAGCACTTTGATTATCACAGTAAATAGGGATTTTATAAAATTCGAACCCATAATCCAGTAACTGATTCTTCATCCAAAGAATCTGTGCACAATAGTTTCCTACAGCAATGTACTCTGCTACTGCAATTGATGTGGAAATTGACTTATGTTTCTTGCTAAACCAAGAAACCAATCTGCCTCCAAGAAATTGGCAGCTTCCACTTGCGCTTTTCCTGTCAATTCTGCATCCTGCAAAATCTGCATCTGAGTAACCTATTAGCTTAAAGTATGATTCTCTAGGATACCACAATCCCAGATCAGCTATACCCTTAAGGTACTTGAAAATTCTTTTCACAGTTGTTAAGTGAGGTTCTCTTGGATCTGCTTGAAATCTTGCACAAAGACAGGTAGCATACATGATATCAGGTCTACTTGCAGTTAGATAGAGTAATGAGCCAATCATACCTCTGTAATCAGTGATATCTACTGATATACCAGTATCCTTATCCAATTTTGTTGCAGTGGCCATAGGAGTGGATGCACTTGAACAATCTTGCATTCCAAACTTCTTCGAAAAAATTCCGGTGTACTTAGATTGACAAATAAAAGTTCCTTCTTCATTCTGCTTGACTTGAAGGCCCAGAAAATAGCTAAGTTCTCCCATTATACTCATTTGATATCTTGACTGCATCAGTTTGGCAAACCTTCTGCAAAGTCCGTCATTTGTAGAACCAAAAATGATATCATCAACATATATCTGCACCAAAAGTAAGTCCTTTCCATGGTTGAGCTAGAATAAAGTTTTGTCAATTGTCCCTCTGTTAAATCTACTTTACAGAAGAAACTGAGCTAATGTCTCATACCATGCTCTTGGAGCTTGCTTAAGGCCATAAAGTGCTTTATCAAGCCTGTAGACATGATTAGCAAATTTGGGATCTACAAAGCCTGTAGGTTGTTCAACATATACTTCCTCTTCCAATTCTCCATTAAGAAAAGCACTTTTCACATCTATTTGAAAGACTGTAAACTTTTTGTGAGCAGCATAAGCCAAAAATATCCTTATGGCTTCCAATCTAGCAACTGGTGCAAATGTTTCATCATAATCAATTCCCTTCTATTGAGAGTATCCTTTTGCAACCAGCCTTGCTTTATTCCTTGTAATTATGCCATCACTATCAGTTTTATTTCTGAACACCCACTTTGTACCAACAACAGATCTGTTCTTTGGTCTTGGTACTGGGGTGCAGACTTTATTTCTTTCAAATTCATTTAACTCTTCCTGCATTGCTTGCACCCAATCAACATCTTGAAGAGCTTCTTCCACTTTCTTTGGTTTAGTCTGAGAAAGAAAAGAATGATAGAGACATTCATTTGATGTAGCTGTTCTAGTTTTAACACCTGCATCAGGATTTCCAATAATTAAGTCAGGTGTATGTGCGTTAGTCCACTTCCTTGCAGATGGAAGGTTATCTCTAGAACCGGATGCTCCCCCATGATCTATGCTGTCTCCATCAACATTTTCTGATGCTCCCCCTGAAATTATGCTCTCTGAGTTGGATCCTTCAGAATTTGAGTTTCCAGAAATATCAGAACATGAGTTTCCAGAATTATCAGAACTTGGCCCATCAGAACTTGATGAATCAGAACTTGAAGAGCCTATTATAGATTCTGATGCTTCTTGAGATGTGGTTGGATCTTCAATATGCTCCCCCGGCACAGGTGCATCTTGCTTTGGCGTAGTCATCACAGTTTTAATAACATCAGAGTTTAATCCATTAGAGTTTGCAGTATCAGGATTTAGACTTTCAGGATTTAGACCGTCAGGATTTACAGAATCAGTATTTAAAACTTCATTTTCAAATCTCAGTTGATCATGATCATTAAAATCTTCAAGTCCAGTAATCTTCTTATCATCAAAAGAGATATTGATAGATTCCATGACAACCCTTGTTCTTAAATTGTAGACTCTGAAGGCTTTTGTGGAAAGTAGATATCCAACAAAAATTCCTTCATCAGCTTTTAGATCAAATTTGGATAGCTGTTCAGGATGAGTCTTAAGAACAAAACACTTGCATCCAAAAACATGAAAATACTTCAGATTTGGCTTCTTTTTCTTCACCATTTCATATGGTGTCTTTCCATGCTTGTTGATAAGTGTTGCATTCTGAGTAAAACAAGCAGTCTATACAGCTTCAGCCCAAAAATAGGTTGGCAAATTTGCTTCATCAAGCATAGTTCGTGCAGCTTCAATAAGAGTTCTATTCTTTCTTTCAACAACTCCATTTTGCTGTGGAGTTCTAGGAGCAGAGAATTCCTGCTTTATTCCATGGTTTTTGTAGAACTCTTCCATAATCAAATTCTTGAACTCAGTGCCATAATCACTTCTTATGATTTTCAAAGAGTATTTGACCAATTTATCTAGATGTTTGACATGATTAATCAAGATAGATGCAGTTTCAATTTTAGTGTGCGAGTAATACACCCATGTGTATCTGGTGAACTCATCCACTATGACCATATCATATTTCTTCTTTGCAATAGAGATGACATTCACTGGACCAAATAGATCAACATGTAGTAGTGATAAGGCTCAAGAATTGAAGATTCAGTCTTGCTCTTGAATGCAGATTTTCTTTGTTTTGCCTTCTGACATGAATCACAAAGGCCATGAGGAGCAAATACTGATTTTGGCAGTCCTCTTACAAGATCTTTCTTGACTAGTTCATTTATATTGTTGAAATTTAAATGAGAGAGTTTCTTGTGCCAATTTCAGCTTTCTTCAATTGATGCTCTACTTAACAGACAGATTGCAGAACCATCAGAACTTGTTGAAAGCTTGACTTCATAAATGTTACCATGCCTGTATCCTTCCAGAACAACTTTGCCTGTAGATTTTCTTACAACTTCACAGTGTTCTTCAAAGAAATCAACATGATAACCTCTGTCACATATTTGACTTATACTTAGCAGATTGTGTTTAAGTCCTGAGACCAGAGCTACTTCTTTAATGATGACATTCCCAAGATTGATATTGCCATATCCCAGAGTTTTTCCCATGTTGTCATCTCCATAAGAAACACCTAGGCCAGCTTTCTCCACAAAGTCTGATAGCAGGGCTTTATTTCCAGTCATATGTCCTGAACATCCACTGTCCAGAACTAGGATATTTTTCTTGTTACCCTGCAATCACAAAGACAACTAATGATTAGTTTTAAGGATCCAGATTTGCTTGGATCATTTTGCCTTATTAAGTTTGTTAACAGTTGCAGCGGATTTAACATCAGAGTTTATGTTAACATCATTCTTATCAGCATTTACAGTATCAGACTTTGCATCAGAACTAACACTAGAAGGAATAATGTTAACTTTTTTTAAAGAAGGTTTTATTTGATAATAATCATAGTACAAACTATGATATTCCTTACAAGTATAAATGGAATGCCATAAACTACCACAATGAAAACAAGGATTTTGTGGTCTATATCTAACAGACTGACTCTTAACTCCTGATTTTGAAGGTAAGGAGTTATGTTCTTATTATTCCTGTAAAAAGAAGCTAGATGGTTAGAATTTCCATAGTTATAACATTTCTTTCTAGGAGCATTAGGAACAAGCTTATAATCATTGCTTTTATTCACACTTTCCTTTCCATTCCTATTTTTCCTAGGTGGCTTTACCTTGTTTACATTCTTAACATCTTTCAGTTTATGCTTAAGCTGCTTCTTAGTCATTAAGCCTATGTTAACTTCAGTTGGCTTATCCTGTTTTGGTTTGTCAGAAGTTAATTTCTCTTTAACTTCTGATTTATCAAATCAGACTTTACAGCTACAAACTTAACAGGATTTAACTTTGGCTTTTGTTTAACAACTATAGGCTCAATTTCTATAGTTCCCTTATCATTCTTATCATATCCATAACCTAAGCCCTCTTTCCAATTTCCACTGCTTAACAAATTCTGAGTTGTTCTGCCAGAGTTAGTCCATGTCCTGATAATCTCTCTTTCTTTTTCTAACTCATTTTTTAGAGATTCATTCATTTTAAGTACTTCATCCCTAACATAAAAGGCATTATATCAATCTTTCTGAGTTTGATGGAACGTGACTAACTCTTTTTCTAAATAATCATTCCTCTTTTTACAAGCAAGATTTTGCAGAAGTTAATCTTTCACATGTTAAAGTTTGATCTCTATAACTAATGAACATGGTTTCAAGATATCTTTTCAACAAAATAATGTCATCAGTATGAAAGGCATAAGTAATTTGAGGTACCTTTAACTCAGCAGCATCAGAACTGCTATCAACATTTGCCATTAAGGCATAGTTCACCTCACTTTCAGAATCAGAAGTGTCTATCCAGCTTTTCTTCTTTGTGACAAGTGCTTTTCCTTTGTCACTCTTCACTTTCTTGCAATCAGGAGATATGTGGCCTTTCTCACCACAATTATAGCATTTGACATTTGAGTAATCTCCTCTGTCAGACTTTCCTCCTCTGCCTTCAGATTTTTTGAAACCTCTCTTATCAGAACTTGCACCTTTCCTGGAAAACTTCTTTCCCTTTCTAAATTTCCTGTATGCAATCCTTGTGATTCCTTTCACTATAAGAGCATACATCTTCATCATCTCTTCATCAGGATCCATCTCAGGTAAGCTTTCAGTTTCTGACTCATCAACACTATCAGAACTTGATGACTCAGTATCAGACTTTGTGATGAGAGCTTTTCCCTTGCCTTTTCTTGAGGCAGCTACTTTGGGGACATCCTCCTCAGCCTTAAGAGCAACTGTCCTTGACTTTCTTCCATTCCTCTTGCTTGTTTGATCCATCTCAAGTTCATGAGTCTTGAGCATACCATAAATTTCATCAAGAGTAGTTTTATCAAGAGCATAATTGTCTCTTATAGTTGTGGTCTTCAAATCCCAACTTTCAGGAAGAGCTAAAAAGAATTTGAGATTAGTATCTTCAAGAACATATTCCTTATCTACCAGTGACAGATCATTCAAGAGTTTGACAAATCTATCATATAAACCAGTCAATGACTCATCAGGTTTTGAGTCAAAGTGCTCATACTCTTGAGTGAGTATAGTCTTCATGTTCTTCTTAATTGAATCAGTTCCCTGGCATCTTGTTTCCAAGGCATCCCATATCTCCTTTGCAGTCTTGCAGTTGATTACCCTGTTTGACATGACATTATCAATGGCACTATGCACCAAATGTCGTACCTTTGCATCCTTATCAATAGATGAGATATCGTCAGCTGTATATTCACTCTTCGCCTTTGGTATTGTCTGTGCTGGCTGATCTGCAACTACAACAGAGAGCTTGGTTGGCTTATGTGGTCCTTCATTGATTCTGTCAAGGTATTCTGGATCTATAGCTTCCGGAAACATAGACATCCTCACCTTCCATACGGGATATTCAGATGGTTTCAGTATGGGAACTCTAATAGTCTCATATCGATTATGGATTTGAGTCTTTGGAGGTTCTTCAGTTTTGGTAGGCTTGGTTGGAGTTTGTGTTTCTTCAGACATGATTGTTTTTGGATCTTTTCTGTTTGTGTGTTAACAGATTGCTCTGATACCACTTGTTAGGTCACACACACTGTAGAAGGGGTTGAATACAGTGTTTACTACAATCAAATCGAAACAAGAACACAAGTAATTATACACAGATTTTATTCAACACAATAAACTCTGTTACAATATGAAACTGTCCTCTCTCAGTAATGACCAAATTATCACGAGAGCTGCTAGGGTTACAATGAATAATATTTTTGATAATGATAACACATATAGTGTAAACCCTATGTTTGTGTTTATATACTACACAGTTACAAGATAAACTTCTAATTGATATCGAATACAATTATGCTTCCTAATATATATCAATCAGTTATCTTTTCTTCCAAGTATTCTATTCTTCATAGAATTCTTCTTCATGCATATCTCTTCTTGTATTTGTCTTGATCTTCTTTCCTTTCACTCAGCCGCCTTCCTTATCTGAAAGTCTTCTTAAGTCCTGATATTATCTCCTGATAAATATCTCCTAATAACTTAAGTTCTGACAATTTAAGTTCTGATATCTTAAGTTCTGACTTCAGTATAAGTACTGATTTCCAGTTAAGTACTGATTTGTCCTGTTTAAGTAAGATCTGAAAACTAAACACAAATCATATTAGACATGACATCATAAATATATCTAACACTTTTAAGTCTACATTTTTCGCTAAACAGATGTGATCTTGATTATAATATTGCATCCGTTATTGGTATCGAGTTCTTGTAAATAAAATTGGGTGTCTGTCAGTTTTTGTGGTTGCATCTATATGTATTTGTTCTCTTCTAAAATAGCGTATTCTTCGATGTGTAAGTGTGTTTATATATGGTCTGTTTTAGAATAAGATGATGTTGATCTAGGTATAAAGAAAGCTTTTTGATCTGTTCTGATGTTGTTAGGCTGTTGTTATGTTAGATTTGTTTATAGTCGTAGTGATTCTTTGATATGTTAGTTGGTTATTGAAGACTTAGTTTAGTTAATATAAATATTGTCGGAGGGAATTAAATTATGTATTTATGATTTGCTTTCTTAATTTTTGTAGATGTTTTCTTAACCAAGGTGGCTAATTAATGGCATTCTTCGGCTAAATAGATCAAAGGATTTGCGGAGTTTACAATGGCCTCTAAGTCCGGTGCCCACATTTCTATAAAAAAAACCAGAGTAAATTAAGCAATACAGGCCTTCCTGCACATGGGAAATCATCTAGCATTGCTCAATAAGTTGCATCTAAACATGATATCAATGAAGCATCATTTAAACAGAAGTTTCAGCAGAAGGGGCATATCAGCTCGTTAGCTGATAAATTATATTCTAGCCTTTCTCTCCATCACCTACCACAAACACCTCAAAGCAAAAACCCCACTGTGAGTGAGATGAGGGGCTCACTTGGAAGGTTAGAGGATGTGGAAAACAAAACATCATAGCTAGGAACTCCAAAACACAGTTTGGCTTCTAAAGTTAGTGATGGTTCCAGCAGCCTCGCAAAAACTAGTGGAAGTATCAAAATCAGTGATAAGGCTGATTTTGTGGAGAGTGGTAAGAGAAAAATGTGTAGGGGTAGTACAAGCACTGATATAACTAAAATTAGTACCATTTTAATGTTAATAAATATAATAGATTATGAAAATAAAACTGTTGTATGTTGTTATTCCTACAAATATTACAAACGAATAAAGATTTGTCTAAATATAATGCAAACAGTATGAGTTTTATTGGAGCGTTGTAACATAAATTTCATACAATACTTTCTCTTTTAGAACACCCTTGACTCTATTAATACAAGACAACACATCATTTTACAGAAACTGTCGTTAGAATTGAGGAACGACAACACTTCGTCTCACGAAAACTATTGACTAACACCTTGTCTTACAACATTATTTTGTAACTACACCGTTGTATGGAGTCATTTCAAACAATATATTTTGTTTTTGATACTGTTGATTATAGGAAGGAAGGACAACATTTTGTCTCAGCAAAACCATTGTGTTAAACATATCAGACATGTGGTATGCATCTAAGAAACGGATGAATAACCCAATGTCTTACAACACTCTATTACAAAAGAATCGTTGTGTATACCAACCTTCTAACAACGTTTTCTTGTACATGCGTTGTTGTCTTGCAGTAAGACAGACAACGATTCGGTACCGTTTTCTGATACGCGCATCAGACGGTGCCTCAATATTCAACGGTATTGAGGGGTATCAGACAACGGTTAAAAACCGTTGTGTCACCCTGTTTTCCTTGTAGTGTTTCTTTTTTAATACCATTTCTCCATTTTCTTCTAAAATAAACTTACTATATTATATTTTTGCAAAAATTTCCTTTTATTTTTTAGCCAACGAAATATTACAAAGACAATCAAAAACTACAATTACCTTACATTCTCCTAAATTCATTATCATCCTTCATAAATTCCTAAAGTTTTTACAAGATTTTCCCTTTTTTTCAAATCTACTTACTATTAATGTTCTCCTATAACAACTACTTTTTATTTCAATAAACTTATTATCATCTTGATATTCTCGTAATTTTTTTTAATACCACTTTCCCCGTCTCTCCTAAAATCAGCTTACTATATTATATTTTCCTATTTTTTTTTAATTTTTAGCCAATGAATTATTATAAATACAAGTTTTTATAAATAAATATATTTTCTTAATATTTTTTAAAATTATTATATTATACTTATGTAAAAGAGAAGACGAGTGCGATGATGTGGTGTCTCTCGTAACATTTCAATCTATTGGTTTCTCAAAATTTTATTTTATTAAAACGAAATAATATTACATTGAATATAATAGAAAAAAATATTACATTAAATATAATGTTATGATGTTAAATTTGTGAATAATGAGAGAGCGACTCATTGGTGTCAACATGTTTAACGAGAGAATGACTTTCTAAACTTTTTAATTAACTATATTTATTTATTATTGATAATTTCAAAATGATCAAGATGAGATAAGAAATATAAAAAAAAAAAAATGGAACATTATTTTAGAAGGTCGATGCGAAGCGCGACTTAGTAACTTCAAGTCAAATAAAATTAATCTTGCACAACACGTCAAACAGTAATTATAAAGACATATTTATGAATCATTGCATTAAAATATAAAGACTAATTTGCACTTTGCATCCCAAAACTTTGACTAAATCTCAGTTCAGGTTTAATATTTTAAACTGAAACAGTTTGCACCCCAAAATTTAGAAACGTTGTCAATAAACATCCCTTTAACGTTTTTAACATAAAGTCAGACGTTAGCATTATGTGTCAGAGGGGTATTTCTGGTAATCTATATTTTAAAAGAAATTATGCAAAAATAAATTACAATCTGCATCCCATAATTTATCATGAATCTCATTTTAGGTGTATAATTTTAAACTGTAATAGTTTGCATCCCAAAACCTATTTAAGTATAATAATTGAATTTATCGAAAATAATTCAATTCCCTTTTACCAAGTTCTGATATTATTTTAAATAAAGTATAATAAGTCGAAGTATAATATTATATTAACAAAAGAGTAAATAATCATTAGCTAAATAAAATTAGTGTAATGGATATAAATAAAGATAATCAGATCCTAATATTTGAAAATTAATTAAAACGGTCAAATTTTTGTAATAACATATGATATCTACCTATACAATACTTAAAATCAGTGTTCTACAAATCCCCGATCTAACCGATTAATTCCCTGAAAAGTACCCGACCGATTCGATTTTTGAAATCCGATTAATCCTTACGAATTTTCCTTTATTGGAATCTATAATCATTTATTACAATTAAAATACTATTTAATTTAAATATGAATAATTATGGAAATTATGATATAATAAATATATATATATATATATGTATGTTAATAAATAACTAATATAATCATAATAATATATTAAACATAATTTAATACTCCCTCCTTCCCTCCCATTTGTTTACATTTGGGTTGGGCACAAAGGTCAAAAAAATGATAAAATAGTGGAGGAAAGTTTAAAAAGTGAGTAATTTAATGAGACCAATTAGTATTATATGTATAAAGTGGGTATAGTGTAGAAAAGTAGTGGATGTAGTTAATTTTTATATTATAAAAATTATACTTTTTTTGGAAATTTTTGAAATATAAATAATTGGAAGGTACATCCCATAGAGGAATGTGTAAACAAATGGGAGGGCAGAGGGAGTATTATAGTACATCCTATTTTTACTCTGATTAATTCATCCCATTAATTCTTGATTTTTCATTAATCCCAAATCGGTAGACCGGCCGATATTCCCCGATTCCCGATTTTTACAACTGCTTAAAATTCATATTTACATACAAAATTAACTTATACTTTTATGATATATATTTCTAAATAGAGTAATATCTTATTATAAAATTCTTAATTATTGTTCTCTCTATTTTCTTACCGATTCCAGTTAAATAATAATTTTGAAAACATTACCGAATTAATTATAATTCTGCGAATCTTAAAATTTTATAAATTCGATGCTAGAACAAATTAACTAATGGTCCAGTTTTAAAATCTTAAAATTTAACTCGATAATTTTCTGATATCTTGAAATACAATTATTTTTTGATAATATATATTAAAAAATTCTAGGATAATTTGAAATACAAATATTTTTTGATAATATGGAAAATTTGAGGGTGCAAAATGAGATTCGAGGAAAATTTTAGGATGTAAACTGAAATATAACAATGTTACCAAAAATGCCCTTCTGACAATTAACGTTAACGTCTGAGTTAACGTCAAAACTACCAAAAGGATGTAAAAAGTGACCATTTTCTAAATTTAGGATGCAAACTGTTAAGGTTAAAAGTAATAGGACCAAAGTGAGATTCAACCAAAGTTCTGGGATGTAAAGTGAAAATTAGTCAAATATAAAATTATAAAATGAGGGATTTATTATTGGAGAAGAGTTTATACATAGTAACAGTAGCTGCAACAATAGTGAACCGCCTCCTTCCATCTTTTCATATATATTTGTATGTATAAGTATATACGTATAAGTGTTATTTCTGAATTAAATTCTTGATTTTATAATAATTTTTAATTCTATGGTGTGAATGAAGTTGTGGATGTACTGATGTTTATGTTTTGTTGTGTTTCGCTTGCAAGTCCAAGTCCACTCTTATGGCTCACTTTAAGTTACTTTTGTTTGGTAAATTAAGATCATTGTTCTATTTTGGGAGAATTAAATTAGATCATTGAATTATTGACGTTTATTATATAGATCCCTGAACTAAACACTAGAACCAACATTCACACTTATACCCTGCTGATTAGTCAGGATATAGTGCAGATCTATACCCACATGTATAGATACATTCGGGTACCCAGACACTATGGCCCAATAAACAAGGGTCCGATCCATCCCCGGCCCATAGGGTTCAGTTTATCTATGGCCCTCATCATAACCATCCAGTCCGTAGAGTATTTTTATATCAAAGTATTTTGATTTTAAAACATCCCAATTCAGGGTTCATAAGTGACCCGAAATAATAGGTATTTGCTCAAGAGATTACCAACAATAACCACAAACAAGAACATAAAGGTACTTACATAATTAAGAGTAATTGTAGTGAAATATAAAAACATTTAACTATTCAGAACTGATAATAGGAAAGAAATGCTCACAGTATATCACAAGAAAGGCCAGGAATATTTGCCTTTGGCGTTTAGCAATAACACTGTCATCTTAGTCCGACGTCTCATGATCTCATTGTCTTTCTATTTCAATATGCTACTTCCGAAATTGCTAGAAGCTAAATATTTGATACTATTCCATTCTATTCCATTCTTATCCAACGTCTGGTTCTTATCGTCTTATACAATCCGCATCTTGCAGAGCTTTTCCTACCGAACGGTAGGTTATCTTTAAATCGACTTCGGGACTTGGGTCTTTCGTCTGGATCCTACAGAATCGAAATACCTTCAATTAGACGGTCGCTTATGCTTGACATTATATCACTATCAATTTTACTAGTACGATTCCATAATCTAACTCATATTTATACAAACTATCTCAACACCCAAACAGATAGGGCTCACATACTTGAAATTCGGTTCAGTAGTAATATTTAGAAAATATGTATAACCGACATTTCGGAAAAGTAGGTTCACCGAACTATTTTGCAAAATATTTCACCACAATATGAAAGTAGTTTTCGCAAAATATTTACAATTCGATAATTATACATATTCGATTGGTATTTCCGATAATTACAAAATAGTTCCCATATTTTTGAAATTAATTTCCCGAAAATTGGGTAGCGTCTCCATTATTTATCAAACTACCCGTCGAAACATAATCGTCGCAACAATATCCAACAACCAGAATTCACATTTCATAATCCAATCATCGATGCAAATATTAGTTATTACGTTTTATTTCTATAAATCGTAGGTCTCAGAAATATTCATCATATTCATCACCGTCCACCGTCGGCTCGCCGAGGCTCATCGCCGACGGCGGTAAAATTCGCGGCTACCAGATAAAATTGGGTCTACGACACAAATTTCACCGATTAATCATATTAATCTCCTAAAAAAATATTATTTTCATTACTCAAAATAATCAATTAATTTCCGCAGAAAATTAATTAAAATACTTCCCACAGAACAATCGAACCAAGGAATCCCAAATACAGGACAAACATGCGCATTCGCGCAGTACAAAACCACCAGCCGCCTTATCGGAAAAAGATCGGCGACAACCGGATAAACGGGCGGCACAATACACACATGCCTCGCACACACACACGCAATACACATCACACACACATATATACACACATGTATATATAACCAAACAGAATTAAAAACTGTTAGGTCACACACACTGTAGAAGGGGGTTGAATACAGTGTCTAGTACAATCAAATCGAATTAAGAACACAAGTATGAAACACATAATAATATTATTAATGAAACATTATTATAATGGAACCGTTCTCTCTCAGTGATGAACAAATATCACGAGAGCTGCTAGGGTTACAATGAATAATATTCTCGATTATGATAACACTTATAGTGTAAACCCTAGGTTGTGTTTATATAGACACACAGTTACAAGATAAACTTCTAATTGATATCGAACATAAGTCTGCATCCTAAAATATATCAACTAGTTATCTTTTCTTCCAAGTATTCTATTCTTCATAGAATTCTTCTCCATGCATATCTCTTCTTGTGTTTGCCTTAATCTTCTTTCCTTCAATTAGTCATCTTCCTCATCTGAATGTCTTCCTAAGTCCTGATATTATCTCCTGATAAATATCTTCTGATATCTTAAGTTCTGATAACTTAAGTTCTGATATCTTAAGTTCTGACTTCAGTATAAGTATTAATTTCCAGTTAAGTCCTGATTTGTCCTGTTAGTTAAGATCTGAAAACTAAACATAAATCATTATTAGACATGACATCATAAATATATCTAACAATCTCCCCCAACTTGTAAATTAGCATAATATACAAGTTCAATAGATATTTAATGATGTCAAAAACATTAAGTACAAATGCATATGAGAATTTGACTAAGTAACTACAACTCTCAGTCTTTATAGCTTTTACCATCCTTAAAGTCTGATATGAGCTTTAACCGATATAACCTTCAGAATTTAACAGTTGCAGTCCTTGACTTGGCTTCAGTGTGTGATCTCTCTAATGTCAGGGGTTGTTCTGAGATAATTCCTTAACAGTCTTCTCTCAGCATATTTAAGTTCATTCTTCATCCTCCTTTTTGCATCTTTAAGTTCAACTGTGTCTTCACCTGTTTGAAAGATAGCAGCCCTGAGATCATTTATTTTTGCTTTCCTTATATCCTGATCTAGTCTGATGACATAGGCTTTATTAGACTCTATATTGAATTCAAGTCCCTTAATACCAAGAAATGTAGTGATGATTTTGGCGGTATTAGGCTTCATTTCAACTATATCGCCATTGTGAGCTCTGTACTTAGGATTGTATGGCCTGTTAGACTTTACAGAGTAAAGTTTCTTCTGCCTTTAAATATCTGATTTTAAGTAACTGACAACACCATTTGTTGATCTATTTTTCACTTGAATTAAAAATAGCACATGTTGCAATTCTTCAAAATACTTCAAACGAATAGCATTCTTTCTAATCTGGAATACCCTCCCATCTGTCATGAAATATAGCATGATATCTTCTTTCAGTTCAGAGTGGTAGACCATTTGTACAGACTCCAGTTGATTCAATCTTTCAGAAGTTGTTCCTACTCCTGGTTCACTCAAAGAAGTTGGATCAGAGGTAGTATTATTTACCCTCCTTTCTTTAGAACTACCCAATTCTGATTTGTCTCTAGCTTCCTTTCCTCTAATAACTCTTGCTTCAAAACCACTTAATGTAGTCTTCAGAAGTTATATAGATTGTTGAGCCTTAGTAAAGCCAGGTAGTAGAATTTTTGAAGGTTTAACATGAGCAATGTCAGAGGTTTCCTTTTCTTTATCTTCTGATATCAAGCCAACTTGAGCTTTGTCAGAGGTTGCTTGCTTCATTGTAATATCAGAATTTACTAAGTCCTGATCTTGAACAACATGAGCTATGTCAGAGGTTGTTTAAATATTCTTTTTCTTCAAAATCAGACTAGTATCTTCATCAGTTTTTGCTTCCAGATCCATGATTGGCATATATACCTTTACAGGTTCATCAACTTTAGCTTTGCCCTTGGATCTAGGATCAACTTCCACCTGTGATTTGGCTTTGGATTCAGATTTTATTGCTTCAGAGTTTGTCTTCTCTTTAATTACAATGCCCTTAGGCTTAGGTGGTTTCTTTGCAATAACTTAAGCTTTAGACTTTGATTTGACATTTTCTGCTTTAAGTCTAGCTTCTTCTTTCTTCAGACTTTCAAATTCCATTCCTGGATTGTCTTTGAGAAATAGTCTTTTTGAAATTTCTTCATCCAGCTTCTGTAACTTGGGGTCTTGATAGTAGACTGATGTTTCCTTCCCCTTAAGCTTCAGTTTCTGCATAAACTTTTGTGATTCTTGACTTTCACCCTGTATTAGAACATCAGGCTTAGTCAGAACTTGCTTATCAGAACTTATTCTTCTATCAGCATCAGAACTTGATTTCTGTGTAGAAGTTCCTGCTTTCCTGAATGAAGAGCCTTTGCGTTGACCATGACCTCTACCCCTTTCAGAGTTTCCCTAGTCATCATTTCCCTCATCCTTTTTCTTCAGTGCTAAATCAGATTTGCATTTGGACTTAATCACTTTCTCCCCCTTTTTGGCATCATCAGGTAATAGGAGAGAGAGATGTAATTCCACTGAAGATTGGATTTCATTTAGTTGAACTTGTTGAGAAGCTTGATTCTTCAGTACTTCAGCAATCTGAGCTTGCTGCTTCTACCGAGCTTTCTCAATATACCCGATGTGGTCAAAGGCTGGTTTAAAAAACCTGCTCTTTTCCAATTTGACATTCATGTCTTGCTGAATCAGAGTTTCTTGAATTTTGTTCATCTTGGCTTGAGTTACTGAGTGTTGACCTTGAAGGTGCCTTGTACTCAATGCAGTAACTCTGAGCTATACTTTGAAATCATCATTCATTAGCATCTCATCAGCTTTAGCCAGGTGCTCAGCAAGAATTTTTTCAGTAGGAACCAAATCAATTTTGTTCCACTCCTTGATCCATTCCTTTCCTCTTGGAGTTTCACTCCAAGGTACTGGTGCATCCCCTCTCACAAACTTCTTAATCAAATCAGCTTTATTAACTGCTGGTGGAGGTGCATGTCCTGAAGGACCAGCTGCATCAGTATTTTCATTTATAGCAGCTTCACCAGTAGTGTCAACATTTGCAGCATCAGAACTTATAGAGCCTTCAGAATCATCTTCCTCTGATAAAATGATAGTGTGTGAAGCTATAGAGGTTTCAATATCATCCTCTAAGTTCTGATCAACATCCAACTTCTGATGCTCACCTAATATCTGAACTTCATCATCTAGATTCAGAAGAGGTGTTGTTGGAATATCTGCATTGAAATTAGCATCTAAAATTGGTGTTGTTGGTGGAGTTTGTTGAGGAATAGTTAGAGCTTCTAAGTACAGAACTTCAGGCACATCCAAATTGTGAATGTCTATTTCAGCACTTGTACCTATAGTTTCAGCATGTACTTGTTCAATGATAGGTGACACAGGAGGTGTAGGTACTCTGTCTTGAGCAGTGTCTTCAGCTTGAATTGGTGATAGTGGTGGTGTAGATACAGTGGCTTCAGCAAATTTTGGTTGTATAGAAGCAAGAGATTCAATCACAATTGGCTCCTTTGAGATCAGAGATTCCTGATCCCCTTCCTTAGATGCTGCTTCCACAACCTCTGAATCTGACTCAACTGTGTCCCTATTAGCTCTTTGTTTCTTCCATCTCTTCAAGGGTGGAGAGACTTTGGGAGCTGTGTCATCGGAATTTATCTTTCTAGGCCTTTTTAGTGGCCTAGAACTCCCAGATTCTTGAACTTTCTGAGAAGAAACCTTCTCAGCTACTTTAGTAACAGGTTCTGATGGTTGAGCCTGTACCTCAATTGTTTCCTCAAATCATGAAAATTTATTATTGACCATTATTAAATCAAAACATTCATCACAGAATAAAGTTAAAACGATAAAGTAAAGATTAACAAATTATAATTAAAATATGCACAGTCACATAATTTGAGAACCAAAGACCAAATTTTGTAATTTTAAAGGAAATTTCATTAATATATCAGATGAGTACATTTCATGAAATTTATCAATTACATTCAAAAATTACAAGACAGTCCTATTCTTAGAATTCTTAACATCAACAGCCTTAGTCTTAGTCTAAGAAGACCTAATGACTAGCTTCTTCTGCTACTGATGAAGAGTACTGCAAGACGAATGATTCGTTCTTGCTGACAGAGAGCTTCTCTCCTTTCCTCTTCCAGACGATCATAATGAAGATGATAGTCCATATAACAGAATAAGAGGTCTGTGTGAACCTCTTGTGGAACTGAGTTCCAGATCTCTTCAGGAATGACAGTTACATGCCACTCCTGTCGCCAATCATCACAACTCAACTCGATATTAAAAGTATCATAGTTCAGGAGCAAGTTGAAACGAACCATGGTTTTGATAAGTATGTAAAACGAGTGAGTTTGTGAAAAAATGGAAGATGTATTGGCTGGAATGAATAGTTGGTTTAAATAGCCAATAGAATACTAAGAGACGCGAGGAGTATTTAATAATTACAGGTAAAACTAATGATACCTCGTCTCCCTAAACCAATGTGTAATAATTACAGTCATTAAAAGATCTAAAGCCAGAGTTAATGGGCACGGGAAATAAGTAATGATTTCTATGCACATTCAGTTTTTCAAAACAAAACTGTTCCCACGAAACAAATGATTATGACTGCTTTATCTCACGTAATCCAATATTTTGATAAAATATAACCGTTCAAGTATAGACTTAAAAATAAATAAAGTAAATAAATACTGCCACGTAAGCATCAGAACTTGATTATTATTAGAATTTAAAAGTCATCAGAATATAGCTTCTTTACTCAAAAAGTGAATGTTTATTTCTGTAATTCTTCACACAAATACTGATATGGTTTCAATAGAACTTAATCATCAGAACTTCCATCAGAACTTGTCTTCAGAATTTATGCAACTAACACTTAAACTATTCATCTAAAATAACATTGATCACCACAATAATTTTCATCATTCATATGGAGTGTAAGTGTGTGCATTAAGCTAAATATCAGACAAAGAGTAAAGTCTGATTCACTTCAGTACATCTTAAAAATAAGGCATAACTAAGAACTTTGCTCAAAATCTGTCATTAGTCTGAAGTCTACTATAGAATGAGTTCATGCATAAGTCCACCTCAACTATTTTGTGCTCATTTTAGGCATCTTTTGAAATTCCTTTTTACAGTGGCTTCTCAGTGTAAGTGAGTCACGACTGCTTATCATAATTTATGTTGTTATTAGAGTATTTCTCCAGTAATCAGAGAATGTGAAAAGTCACCAAGAAAATTTTATTTTGCTTTTCTAATGCATATTACTTAATACCAGCAATGCACTTGGGTCTTCCCTTCCACAAATATTTTTCTCTAGATCTCAAAGGAGTACCTGATTTTTATTTCTTTTTCTTTTCTTTTTCTTTTGATAAGTGAGGCTTAACAACACTTAGTACACCCATAAGCTTTACAAACATCAGAACTTAACAGATATGAAGCACCATTCTAGTTTTTGACTTAGTAATAAGACACACAAAGTAAACCTAACTAAGCTCAATATCAGAATTTGCTTGTGTCAAAAGATTTCCACATAAACAATTACTTCAAACATGGGATATTTAGTATATTACAAATTACTAGGTCAGTATCTAGCACAGTTATCCTCATTGGATTGAATAGTCACAGAAATATTCATATCACTATCAAAGTTTAGAAATTCACATAAGAAAACAATCAGCACTTAGGTAAATTTCAATTTAAGCACAGATTACATAAAGAGAGTAATATCTGTAAATACTGATCATAAAGTCTGATGTATCAGAACATAAACTAAACAGATTTAGAGAAAGAACCTGAAACCATTCCAAGTTCATTTACCAATCTTGTAAAAGTAGCTTCACATAATGGTTTTGTGAAGATATCTGCCAGTTGTTGATCTGTTGGAACAAAATGCAATTTCACGGTACCTTGCATCACATATTCCCTTATGAAATGGTACCTTATACTGATGTGCTTTGTCATTGAGTGTTGAACTGGATTACCTGTCATAGTAATAGCACTTTGATTATCACAGTAAATAGGGATTTTAGAAAACTCTAACCCATCATCCAGTAACTGATTCTTCATCCAAAGAATCTTTGCACAACAACTTCCTGCAGAAATGTACTCTGCCTCTGCAGTTGATGTGGAAATTAAATTTTATTTCTTGCTAAACCAAGAAACCAATCTGCCTCCAAGAAATTGGCAGCTTCCACTTGTGTTTTTCCTGTCAATTTTGCACCCTACAAAATCTGCATCTGCGTAACCTATTTGCTTAAAGTCTGATTCCCTAGGATACCACAATCCCAGATCAGTTGTATCCTTAAGATACTTGAAAATTCTTTTCACAGCTGTTAAGTGAGGTTCTCTTGGATCTGCTTGAAATCTTGCACAAAGACAGGTAGCATACATGATATCAGGTCTACTTGCAGTTAGATAGAGTAATGAGCCAATCATACCTCTGTAATCAGTGATATCTACTGATATACCAGTATCCTTATCCAATTTTGTTGCAGTGGCCATAGGAGTGGATGCACTGGAACAATCTTGCATTCCAAACTTCTTCAACAAATTTCTGGTGTACTTAGATTGACAAATAAAAGTTCCTTCTTCATTCTGCTTGACCTGAAGGCCCAGAAAATAGCTAAGTTCTCTCATCATACTCATTTGATATCTTGACTGCATTAGCTTGGCAAACGTTTTACAAAGTCTGTCATTTGTAGAACCAAAAATGATATCATCAACATATATCTGCACCAAAAGTAAGTTCTTTCCATGGTTGAGATAGAATAAAGTTTTGTCAATAGTCCCTCTATTAAATCCACTTTCCAGAAAAAACTGAGCTAATGTCTCATACCATGCTCTTGGAGCTTGCTTAAAGCCATAAAGTGCTTTATCAAGTCTGTAGACATGATGAGGAAGTTTTGAATCTACAAAACCTGGAGGTTGTTCAACATATACTTCTTCTTCCAATTCTCCATTAAGAAAAGCACTTTTTACATCCATTTGAAAGACTGTAAACTTTTTGTGAGCAACATAAGCCAAAAATATCCTTATGGCTTCCAATCTAGCAACTGGTGCAAATGTTTCATCATAATCAATTCCCTCCTGTTGAGAATATCCTTTTACAACCAGCCTTGCTTTATTCCTTGTAATTATGCCATCACTATCAGTTTTGTTTCTGAACACCCATTTTGTACCAACAATAAATCTGTTCTTTGGTCTTGGCACTAGGGTCCAGACTTTATTTCTTTCAAATTCATTTAACTCTTCCTGCACTGCTTGTACCCAATCAGCATCTTGAAGAGCTTCTTCCACTTTCTTTGGTTCAGTCTGAGAAAGAAAAGAATGATAGAGACATTCATTTGATGTAGTTGTTCTAGTTTTGACACCTGCATCAGGATTTCCAATAATTAAGTCAGGTGTATGTGCTTTAGTCCATTTCCTTACAGATGGAAGATTATCTCTAGAACTGGATGCTTCCCCATGATCCATGCTGTCTCCATCAACATTATCTGATGCTCCCCATAAAATCATGCTCTCTGAGTTGGATTCTTCAGAATTCGGGTTTCCAGAATTATCAGAACTTGACCCATCAGAACTTGATGAATCAGAATTTGTGTTTCCAGAATTATCAGAACTTGGCCCATCAGAACTTGATGAATCAGAACTTGAAGAGCCTATTCTAGGTTCTGATGCTTCTTGAGATGTGGTTGGATCTTCAATATGCTCCCCCTGCATAGGTGCATTTTCCTTTGGCGTAGTCACAACAGTTTCAATAACATCAAAGTTTAACCAATCAGAGTTTGTAGTATCAGGATTTAGACTATCAGAATTTACAGTTGCAGAATTAAAAACTTCATTCTCAAATCTCAGCTGATCATGATCATTGAAATCTTCAAGTCCAGTAATCTTCTTATCATCAAAAGGGACATTGATAGATTCCGTGACAACCATTGTTCTTAAATTATAGACTCTAAAGGCTTTTGTGGAAAGTGGATATCCAGCAAAAATTCCTTCATCAGCTTTTAGATCAAATTTGGATAGCTATTTAGGATGAGTCTTAAGAACAAAACACTTGCATCCAAATTCATGAAAGTACTTCAGATTTGGCTTATTTTTCTTCACAATCTCATATGGTGTTTTTCCATGCTTGTTGATAAGTGTTGCATTCTGAGTAAAACAAGCAGTCTGCACAGCTTCATCCCAAAAGTAGGTTGGTAACTTTGTTTCATCAAGCATAGTTCGTGCAGCTTCAATAAGAGTTCTATTCTTTCTTTCAACAACTCCATTTTGCTGTGGAGTTCCAGGATCAGAAAATTCCTGCTTTATTCCATGGTCTTTGCAGAACTCTTTCATAATCATATTCTTGAACTCATTCACTTCTTATAATTTTCATAGAGTCTTTGACTAACTTATCCAGTTGTTTGACATGATCAATCTAGTTAGATGCAGTTTCACTTTTTATATGCAAGAAATACACCCATGTGTATCTGGTAAACTCATCTACTATGACCATTGCATATTTCTTCTTTGCAATAGACATGACATTCACTGGACCAAATAGATCAACATGTAGTAGGTGATAAGACTCAAGAATTGAAGATTCAGTCTTGCTCATGAATGAACACTACAAGAAATATTGAATCAAACAATGCTATTACATCGTTGTCTAAAAGATGAATTTTTCGTTGTCTATCCGGGGGCGGTGTGTTTGGCACTCATACAATGGTTACGCACCATTGTAACAAATACATCACACAACTGAATATAAAGCTTTTGTCTCATTTTATTCACACAACGCATATGACCCTTTCTAATATTCTACAAACAACAGTTTTCTAGCCGTTGTAACAATTTAGAGGCACAATAGTTAAAAATAGTGTTATATGAATTGACTCCTACAACAGTTTATGTATTTATTTCATCTAGTTACACAATGTTTTTTATTAAGAAAACAAATGTATGAGATACTTTAGGCAACGGTTTTTTGTTTTTAGGTATTGTGTTTTAGCTATGCTCACAACAACTTTTGTAATGACCAAGATATTGTTAGAAGCTAATGTAGTAATGGTCACTACAAGAAATAAGGAATCATACAACAGTTTTGCACATTTGTGTGATATGCATATTTTCCATTGTCTATCCAACACTCGTGTGATAGAATATCAGACAATGGTTGTTTTAACACTTGTTAGAAGAAGACTTCATAACAGTTTTATAACACATGTTATAATACAAAAGAGACAACGGCCGGCTTAACATGACCATTGTCTGAAAACTTAACAATAACATTTTTATAATAAAACCTTTATTCTAGTATGATATACACAATGGTTTTCTAGCAGGCTCGTCAAACAATAGTTTTTTATTTTTTTCAATCCTTTGTTACAATTCTCCTCACACAATGGTTTGTTTATTGAAGTATTGTCTAGATAATTATTCCACAATAGTTATATTCAAAATCAATTATCCCATATTGTCACAGACAACAGTTTATTTGCAAAAATAATTTTGAGAGACATACAACGGTTCATGTATATATCAATTTAATGTCAAACAACAGTTATTCAATGATTATAACAACTCAAATTCTATTCCATCGATTACAAACTTCACCACCGCAAAAGACACCACCTTGGTATGATTCTTAAGGACTATCTCCCCACATGAACTCTGCATTTTAACATAGACGTATCTATATGGTTAGGAAAAAAATTTAAAAGAATCTACTACATCAGTTCTTAAACACAATTATGTACTGAACGAGAAGGAAAATAATTTACTTGACATAAAGAAATTTCAGAAAATGCACTGTCAAGAGGTTAATTGTTAACTGAAGAGTGCACGGCGGGATGGAAATGAAATTGCTGAAATTGTATGATATTGTTGTCTTGCTGGCTGCTGATTGCTGGATGATCTTGTCGTCATTCTGGTGTGTTCCTTAACAACAGTGGACAGTCTCCTGCTAATTGCTGGATGATCTTGTCGTCATTCTGGTGTGTTCCTTAACAATAGTGGAGTTGAGACAGGATCACAAATACTGAAGACTTGTATTCATAAAAAATATGCCGACCTTCATGTTAAAGCTAAGTTGGCAAGATAAAAATATACAGGAGTTTATTTCTTGGCATTATGTAATATAAAACGAGTAAAGTGCAATGATAATTAATATTGATAGGTTAAGAAATCAAGCACAAATTCGGTGTTTCATACACGAGCCATTTTTTGTTCTTATTTATGAAGAAGCCTCTTTAGATAAGTTCCCTTTTATCACAAGTTTTGCTGAAAACAATTTCATATTACGGTTGGCTTAATTTTCCTATTTCATATGTGAGCTCTTAAGATCCATGATTGATGAAATAATAATAAAATAATCAATGACAAGGAAACCATATATTCTAATAGTAGAGCTAATTATGAACCTTAATACCAAAATTATATAAAATGAGAAAAACTAACCAGAATATACTGGATGATCAGGTAGATATCTCACTGGCACTGCTGTAACCTGAATACTTTCTGGCAATAGACAGTTGCAGAAAGAACCTGAAACTTTTAATTATATAAGTTGAAGTAAAAATACGCTGCTATTCCAAGGGATTTTTCTTGTAACAACAGAAAGCATGAAATGTATTTTAAAAACTCAACTTATTATGGAACAGAGTTTACAATCTTTCATCGAAACTTCACTACTTAAATTAGCCAGCTTGAATCTTACTACGCCTTTCCCCTATTTTCGGACAAAGGAAAATAATACTATGCTTTGTGTAAATTAATATAAAGCATACCATTAACATAATCATTTTTCTATGATTTCACATGAACTCCTGCCTTGAATACCTTCATACTGTACCTTATCACCTCCACCTATTATAACACTTCCTCAATAAATTTATGTATGGATCAATTGACTAAGAACTAACAATCTCTTCTTGTATTGATTTCAGAAGTATCAAAGCTTCTTTCATGCTCATTCTTAATGTTGGGGAATTCTCCGAACATGCAATCCCAGTTCGAAAAATTGAGTTTACCTCCTTTGTGTGCTCATGTGTCCATTTACTGCCGATATCATTCTTTTCTGTAGTGACATCTTCCTCTCTATACCGGGCAGATTGGTCCACAACCAGCATGATTTTATCTCCCAGCACCATTTTGACAAAATCGTGAAATTTGCACCATCTCTAAATATTTCACCAGTCGGCCTTCTGCCAGTAAACAACTCTAAGAGAATTTCAAAGCTGTAAACATCTCCATGTGTAGTTACCTCACTCCCCATGCCTTATTCCTAATATACAGAGTACAAAGGTTATAGAAACAAAACAGAAGGCAACATATTCTACGAAATTTACAAGTCTAGTGATATTAATATTGATCTTGTGAATCATAAAGTATAGCAACTCAAAAACTAAAACGCATCAAACACCGTTACCCTGTCCTAAACAACCTTAACTTTGTTTCACGTGGTGATGATACACAACAGAACAGAGAGCAACATCACCCGCAACAAGGGTTGGACTAATAATTCCGTCTTTCTCAGTCACCTCCACCTCCAAATTACAAACGCAGCTTAGAATGAAGTTGCTATAAACTGGGACAACTCTAACAAGGAGTGACATCTCCACATCATCCTTGAGGGTTTGATTATTATTCCAACTCCAGTGAATCTCCAGAACCTGAGTCAATATAGGCCTGTAGTATTAACTTAACAGCTCATTAGAGTAATCAACCACAAAACTTAATATCCTGGAATACCTCCATCTGCAGGGGGTGTGGACAGCCTTTGTGACTCAACTTGAGTGGGAAGTTCCGAGAAGAACAAGAAATGGTTAGTTGAAACTTAAACTGTTTAATACCGTTAATCTTTTAAGCTTTCAGAAAAAGATAGGACCGATGAAATAAGTTAATCCAAAAATAACAGATGCACATATATTTGCTAACAAAAAATTTACCTACAATCTAGCAACAAGGGGTTCTTCCTTGGTTACAGAATTTGATTCAGTACTTGGGTTGATACATATATTTGTATCTCTTTAAAGACTGGATTGATGATTTCTCCAACATCTGGACTTGAGTTGCTCATATCATGTTTGACAGCCACTCCCTCTTTCTTCAATTGAGTCACTAGAACCCATATATTTACTAAATCATTTTCCAGAGCAGCCTCCCTTAGATTTCTTTCTGCAACTCCAATTGGACTCTAATTGGAGAGAGAGTTATACAATAGAAATAAACGACAAAGAGAATGGAAAGTTATCCCATATATTCTCAGGTTTGGAAGTAAGGGGGAACCCAATTTTGTTAAGGGGGGAAACCTAATTTTGTAAAGGGGGGAACAAATGATTTTTCCAAGGAAATATTGATTTAAGAAGGAAGATATGGAAGAGCGGCAGACAAACAATGTGTAAGAAGGAGGTAAGAGATAAGATAAGAAAGTGAAATTGGGGGAGATAAAGGGGGGGAAATCTCAGGGGGATAAGGGGAGAATTGAAATTTAGAAGAAGGGGGAAACGAAAGTTTCACGAGAGGGAATGGAAATATTTGCTGAAAATGTGAAAATCGGGTAATAAATTCTTTAATTTATAAATATTATAATATAACTATATTTATTATATTACATATTGGTACTACAGAATTAATTAAAATTTTCTTTTTAAAAATAACAATTATTTTATACATGAATGTTTTTTAATATCATACAATTATCTTGTAAATCGGTAACGAGTCTCGTTGTCCGGAGGTGTAAAATAGAAATTATACATGAAATATTTTGATAATTATTTCATATGTTTAAAATAGATATATCTTAACATCCGTACGTTTTGATCATCGAAAAAATTAGTTTAAAAATTAATCTTTTAAATCGGGAACGAGTCTCATTTTAGAAAAAGTACTTTTACTAGATTTTTCTAATCCTAACATGTAAGATGAATTTGAAATTTTTTGATAATTTTTTCATATGGTTAAAATACAGATATCTTAACATCCGTACGGTTTGATCGTTGGAAAAATCATTTTTAAAATTTATCTTTTAAATCGGGAACGAGTCTCATTGGAGAAATGGTACTTTTACTAGATTTTTCTAATCCTGACATGCAAGATCAATTTGAAATTTTTTGATAAATTTTTCTTATGGTTAAATTAGATATATCTTAACATCCGTATGGTTTGATCGTCGAAAAAATCATTTTAAAAATCAGTCTTGTAAATCGGGAACAAATCTCCTTGTTATTTGCTTTTACAAGATTTTTCTAATCTTGACATGCGAGATGAATTTGAAATTTTTTGATAATTTTTTCATATGGTTAAAATAGATATATCTTAACATCCGTACCGTTCGATTGTTGGAAAAATCATTTTAAAAATTAATCTTGTAAATCAGGAACGAGTCTCGTTGTCGGGAGTGGTACTTTTACTAGATTTTTCAAATCTTGACATGCAAGATGAATTTCAAATTTTTTAACAATTTTTTCATATGACTAAAATTGATATATCTTAACATCAGTACGATTGGATCGTCAAAAAATCATTTTAAAAATTAATCTTGTAAATCGGGAACGAGTCTTGTTGTTGGGAGTGATACTTTTATATGATTACGATATAACATATTATATCGAAAAAATATAAGTTATTTATTTCGTATAAACCTTAGTGATATTTAAACATGTGTTTGATAATGTGAGTTTTTACATGCCAATCACTTCTCTTTTAGCACATTTTGAAAGCGTACGGTAAGGATTCAAGTCCCATTCAAGTCTTTGGGATTGTCAAGAAATTTGATGTCAATACACAATGGTTTGAACGAAAAAGACTTGTTTGTACAGGTTCTTACAATGGATTTTTTCCCAAACCGTTGTCTTATATTTTGTCAAAAAGGTTGATGTCATGACACAATGGTTTCTTAAAAAAGGCTTGTTTGTACACTTTCGTACAATGGTTTAATTTTAAAACTGTTGTCTTATATTTTAGAAAATCATTCTTCTAAATTTTAAACCCCTATATCGAATTAAATTAAGAAAAAATGAAATATTCAACTGGATCGACATTAAATGACTCGTTTCACTTTTCTTTACTCATACGGTGTCTCTATGTAATATTATAAACTTAACAAGTCCCGAATCTTTCATATGTATAGTTATCGACTATATTTCGAAAGTAATGACGGGATCTACGTACGTATATGATTATGATACAACATATTATAACAAAAAAATATAAGTTATTTATTTCGTATAATCTTAGTGATATTTAAACATGTGTTTGATAATGTGAGTTTTTACATGCCAATCACTTCTCATGTAGCACATTTTGAAAGCGTACGGTAACGATTCAAGTCCCATTCAAGTCTTTGGGATTATCAAGAAATTTGATGTCAATAGACAATGGTTTGAACGAAAAAGACTTGTTCGTACAGGTTCTTACAATGGATTTTTTCCCAAACTATTGTCTTATATTTTGTCAAAAAGGTTGATGTCATGACACAATGGTTTCCTAAAAAAGGCTTGTTTGTACACTTTCGTACAATGGTTTAATTTTAAAACTGTTGTCTTATATTTTAGAAAATCATTCTTCCAAATTTTAAACCCCTATATCGAATTAAATTAAGAAAAAATGAAATATTCAACTAGATCGACATTAAATGGCTGGTTTCGCTTTTCTTTACTCATACGGTGTCTCTATGTAATATTGCAAAATTAACAAGTCCCGAATCATTCATATGTATAGTTATCGACTATATTTCGAAAGTAATGACGGGATCTACGTACGTATATGATTACGATACAACATATTATAACGAAAAAATATAAGTTATTTATTTCGTATAACTTTAGTGATATTTAAACATGTGTTTGATAATGTGAGTTTTTACATGCCAGTCACTTTTCTTGTAGCACATTTTGAAAGCGTACGGTAACGATTCAAGTCCCATTCCAGTCTCTGGGATTGTCAAGAAATTTGATGTCAATAGACAATGGTTTGAACGAAAAAGGCTTGTTTGTACAGGTTCTTATAATGGATTTTCGCCCAAACTGTTGTCTTATATTTTGTCAAAAAGGTTGATGTCATGACACAATGGTTTCTTAAAAAAGGCTTGTTTGTACACTTTCGTACAATGGTTTAATTTTAAAATTGTTGTCTTATATTTTAGAAAATCATTCTTCTAAATTTTAAACCCCTATATCGATTTAAATAAAGAAAAAATGAAATATTTAACTGGATCGACATTAAATGGCTCGTTTCACTTTTCTTTACTCATACAGTGTCTCTATGTAATATTGTAAACTTAACAAGTCACGAATCTTTCATATGTATAGTTATCGACTATATTTCGAAAGTAATGACGGGATCTATGTACGTATATGATTACGATACAATATATTATAACGAAAAAATATAAGTTATTTATTTCGTATAACCTTAGTGATATTTAAACATGTGTTCGATAATGTGAGTTTTTACATGCCAATCACTTCTCTTGTAGCACATTTTGAAAGCGTACGGTAATGATTCAAGTCCCATTCAAGTCTTTGGGATTGTCAAGAAATTTGATGTCAATAGACAATGGTTTGAACGAAAAAGGCTTGTTTGTACAGGTTCTTATAATGGATTTTCGCACAAACCATTGTCTTATATTTTGTCAAAAAGGTTGATGTCATGACACAATGGTTTCCTTAAAAGAGCCTTGTTTGTATACTTTCGTACAATGGTTTAATTTTAAAACTGTTATCTTATATTTTAGAAAATCATTCTTCCAAACCTAAATCACCTTAAAAAAAAATTCAAATTTTTTTAAAAAATTCAGGCGGAAATCCAATTAAAATAGAGGGGGAAACAAAAATTTTAATTTTTTGTAAATCAACGGCTCAGAATAGTCTATTCATAATCCAACGATAAAGAAAATGTGACTTTTTTTAGTTTTATATAAATAAAATTTATAGTAAAAATAATTCAAAAAGAAACATAATTAGTTTAAATTGAGACATAAATTCAACGATAATTTGTTGCAAGATTTGCTTTGAAAATGTTCTTTAAGGATTGGTTTGATTTTTTCCTAAGGATTGTTGTATATGCTTCAGGGTTTTTTTACAAAAACTCTCAGGTAATCTGACAATGGTTTTACAAAAAACCGTTGTCACCTATATTCTAATTGAGGTGATTTAGACAACAGGTAATATACTATTGTGTGACACTCATTTACTCAACAGAGGTGATAAACAATTGTCTACATATTTTGCTTATAACAATGATTTTTCAGCACCATTGTCTAAAATACATGAGCACATGTGTTCTTAGCCACCGTTGTCTAACTTGCACAACAGTCATGACAATTAGTTGTCTAAATTCAAAGTTAGCACAATGGTTTATTTTGACCTAAAAACCACTTGTCTAAGAGAAGTCACACAATAAGGTGAACTATAACCATTGTCTCATTGGAGCACACTAGTACCATGTAGACAACACTTTGGAAAAAGTTGAATCACCATTGTGTGAAGGGAAGTCGCACAATACTTTTCAGTCAACGAATCATTCACCGTTGTCTGATGATTTGGGACAATAGTTTTTTGATCAACCATTGTGTAAGTGGTGTTGTCTGATTCAGTTTCTGGTGTAGTGGAAGATTTTCTTTGTTTTGCCTTTTGACATGAATCACAAAGTCCATCAGGAGCAAATACTGATTTTGGCAGTCCTCTCACAAGATCTTTCTTGACTAGTTCATTTATATTGTTGAAATTTAAATGAGAGAGTTTCTTGTGCCAATCCCAGTTTTCTTCAATTGATGCTCTGCTTAACAGACAGATTGCAGAACCATCAGAACTTGTTAAATTTTGGCTTCATAAATGTTACCATGCCTGTATCCCTTTAGAAAAACTTTGCCTGTAGATTTGCTTACAACTTCACAGTGTTCTTCAAAGAAATCCACATGATAACCTCTGTCACAGATTTGACTAACACTCAGCAGATTGTGTTTAAGTCCTGAGACTAGAGCTACTTTAGCAATAATGACATTCCCAAGATTGATATTGCCATATCCCAGAGTTTTTCCCATGTTTCCATCTCCATAAGAAACACCTGGGCCAGCTTTCTCCACAAAATCTGATAGCAGGGCTTTATTTCCAGTCATATGTCCTGAACATCCACTGTCCAGAACTAGGATGTTTTTCCTGTTGCCCTGCAATCACAAAGACCACTAATGATTAGTTTTAAGGACCCCGAATTGCTTGGATCCTTTGGCCTTATTAAGTTTGTTAACATTTGCAGCGGTTTTAACATTAGAGTTTATGTTAACATTTTTCTTATCAGAATTTACAGTATCAGACTTTGCATCAGAACTTACACTAGAAGGAATAATGCTAACTTTCTTTAAAGAAGGTTTTATTTGATAATAATCATAATACAAACTATGATATTCCTTACAAGTATAAATGGAATGCCATAAACTACCACAATGAAAATAAGGATTTTGTGTTTTAAACCTAACAGACTGACTCTTAACTCCTGACTTAGAAGGTAAGGAGTTTATATTCTTATTCTTCCTGTAAAAAGAAGCCAGATGGTTAGAATTTCCACAGTTATAGCATTTCTTTCTAGGAGCATTAGGAATAGACATATAATTATTGCTTTTATTTACACCTTCATTTTCATTCCTATTTTTCCTAGGTGTCTTTACCTTGTTTACATCCTTAATCTCTTTCAGCTTGTACTTAAGCTGCTTCTTTGTCATTAAGCCTATGTTAACTTCAATTGTCTTATCATGTTTCAATTTGTCAGAAGTTGACTCTGCCTTAACTACTGTCTCAGTATCTTTCATCTTTTCAGAATCAGACTTTACAGATTTAGCTACAAACTTAACATGATTTAACTTTGGCTTAGTAGGCTGTTTAACAATAATTGGCTTAATTTGTTCAGTTCCTGTTTCACTTTTATTATCTCCATAACCTAAGCCCTTTTTCCAGTTTCCACTACTTAATAAATTCTGAGTTGTTCTGCCAGAGTTAGTCCAAGTCCTGATAATCTCTCTTTTCTTTTCTAACTCAGTTTTTAGAGATTGATTTAATTTTAACACTTCATCTCTATATAAAAAGCACCATCTCTTTCTTTCTGAGTTTGATGGAACATAACTAACTCTTTTTATAAATAGTTAGTCCTTTTCTTAAAAGCTAGATTTTCAGAAGTTAACCAATCAGAAGTTCAAGTCTAACCTCTATAACTAATGAATATGGTTTTAAGATAAGATCTCAACTCAGTAATATCATCAGTATGAAAAGCATAAGTTGTTTGAGGTACCTTTAACTCAGCAGCTTCAGAACTGCTATCAGCATTTGCCATCAAGGCATAGTTCACCTCATTCTCAGAATCTGAAGTGTCTGTCCAGCTTTTCTTCTTTGTGACAAGTGCCTTGCCTTTATCACCTTTTCCTTTCTTGCAATCAGGGGATATGTGGCCTTTCTCACCATAATTGTAGCATTTAACATTTGAGTAATCTCCTCTGTCAAACTTTCCCGCTTTGCCTTAAGATTTTCTGAATCCCTTCTTATCAGAACTTCCACTTTTCCTGGAAAACTTCTTTCTCCTTCTGAATTTCCTGTAAGCTATCTTTGTGATACCCTTCACCATAAGAGCACATAATTTCATCATCTCTTCATCAGCATCCATCTCAGATAGACTTTTAGTTTCTGAATCATCATCACTATCAGAACTTGATGACTCAGTATCAGACTTTATGATGAGAGCCTTTCCTTTGCCTTTCTTTGAGACAGCCACTTTGGGGGATTCCTCCTCAGCCTTAAGAGCAACTGTTCTTGACTTCCTCCCATGCCTCTTGCTTCTTTGATCCATCTCAAGTTCATGAGTTTTGAGCATACCATAAATTTCATCAAGAGTAGTTTCATCAAGAGCATAGTTGTCTTTTATAGTAGTTGCCTTTAAATCCCAATTTTTAGGAAAAGCTAAAAGGAATTTAAGATTAGTATCTTCAAGATCATATTCCTTATCCACCAGTGACAGATCATTCAATAGTTTGACAAATCTATCATATAGACCAGTTAATGTCTCATCAGGTTTTGAGTCAAAGTGCTCATACTCTTGAGTGAGTATAGTCCTCCTATTTTTCTTAATTGAATCAGTTCCCTGGCATCTTGTCTCCAAGGAATCCCATATCTCCTTTGAAGTCTTGCAGTTAATTACCCTGTTTGACATGACATTATCAATGGCACTATATAACAAATGCCTTACCTTTGCATCCTTGGCAATAGATGAGATATCTTTAGCTGTATATTCACTTTTGTCCTTTGGTATAGTCTGTGCTGGCTGATCTGTAACTACAACAGAGAGCTTGGTTGGCTTATGTGGACATTCATTAATTCTGTCAAGGTATTCTGGATCTGTAGCTTCCAGAAACATAGTCATCCTCACTTTCCATATGGGATACTCGGAAGGTTTCAGTATGGGAACCCTAATAGTCTCATATCGATTATGGATTTGAGTCTTTGGAGTTTCTTCAGTTTTGGTGGGCTTGGTTGGAGTTTTCTCTTCTTCAGACATGATTGTTTTGGATCTTTACTGTATATGTGTTAACAGACTGCTCTGATACCACTTGTTAGGTTACACACACTGTAGAAGGGGGTTGAATACAATGTCTAGTACAATCAAATTGAAATAAGAACATAAATATGAAACACTGAATAATATTATTAATGAAACAGTATTACAATGGAACCGTTCTCTCACTGATGAACAAATATCACGAGAGCTGCTAGGGTTACAATGAATAATATTCTCGATTATGATAACACTTATAGTGTAAACCCTATATTGTGTTTATATAGACACACAGTTACAAGATAAACTTCTAATTGATATCGAACATAAGTCTGCATCCTACAATATATCAACTAGTTATCTTTTCTTCCAAGTATTCTATTCTTCATAGAATTCTTCTCCATGCATATCTCTTCTTGTGTTTGCCTTAATCTTCTTTCCTTCAATTAGTCGTCTTCCTCATCTGAATGTCTTCTTAAGTCCTGATATTATCTCCTGATAAATATCTTCTGATATCTTAAGTTCTGATAACTTAAGTTCTGATATCTTAAGTTCTGACTTCAGTATAAGTACTGATTTCCAGTTAAGTCCCGATTTGTCGTGTTAGTTAATATTTGAAAACTAAACACAAATCATTATTAGACATGACATCACAAATATATCTAACAAAAATGAACCAGGCAACCGAACCAACCGGAAAAGTTTACGGTTGCGGCACCACTGGGAGGGAAACGAGGAAAATAGGGGTGGGGAGGAAATGAAGAGAAAGGGAGATTGAGATAGTTAATCGGAAAAATTTGCGAATAAATTTGCGGGTGAATTTAATCCAAAAAATTTCCGAAATAATTTTAAAATTCTCAAAATATTAAAAACTTCAAGAAATATGAAGCAATAAAAATGATTTTATAGATAATCTCAATATTTATAGAAATAAATTTTCCATAAAATCACTTTTAAAAACAAAAACAAACGATACAATTTGATACCAGAATTGGGATAATTATAAAAATCGGGCTTCTTATAAAACACCCTATGAGAAAATAATGTAAAAATATCCCGTCTCTCGAGAATACGGGTTTTATCGATCTATCAAAATGACTATCGTATCGAAAATTTTGAGTCGGGACCCGTACGGGTTAAATCGTACTCCGGATCGAAAAAGTCAAAATATGGAAAATGTT
The DNA here is from genome assembly GCF_009905375.1 of Apium graveolens. Classification (NCBI taxonomy): domain Eukaryota; kingdom Viridiplantae; phylum Streptophyta; class Magnoliopsida; order Apiales; family Apiaceae; genus Apium; species Apium graveolens. The sequence continues at coordinate 60,131,866 of NC_133655.1, forward strand.
CAGAATAATCAGATTAGGTTAGGAAGGAGTTTTCCGAAGAGTTTAGGGTTATAAAAATGCAAAAAATGATTGAAGCTGGACGATTCCCGGTTTTATAAAATAGTTTTATATTTATTTAGAAAATAGTTACTGATCCATAAATCTTTATAAAATCATATAATAACCTAAAAAAATTAATAGAAAAATACCAAAATTATCTATATTTTATTCTGGATAATTAAAAATTAAAGTACCCCAGTTTTATCTTATATAAATATCCAAACATCACTTCCAATTATCAAATAATTCTTCAAAAATTCATATAAAAATCATAAAATAATTATTTATTGATAAAAATAATTACACAATATTTCTCGGACATTACACTAGTAGTATCTAGAGAATAACCCATGGAATTAAGCATATTAGATACATCAGTGTTAGTGTGTGGAGCAGTTATGTTATTTTCAGGCAATTTGAAACAAGGCTGAATTGCATCAGAATTTACACAATAGTTGTTTTTTTTAGAGTAAAGGTAAGGGTCATGTCCTTTGAATCAGAAACTGCAGTAGTCCAAATTTCCTCAACAACTTCACAGTAGATAACTAGAGACTCGAGCATAGAGTACTTGAGCTTGCAGTTGCTAATGAACTCCACAATCTTGTGGTAGCCCTCATGTGCAAAACTCTTGACTACAAGTGCTACAAAGTTGTTCTTTTCGTATACATACCCTGCCTGAGACATAATCTTCACAACTAGTGCCATTTTTGCAATGTTTGCAATTATAGAGAGAAACAGGGTTTTGGAGACGAAAGAGAGTAAAATTTTCCTTGTGTATTGAGAGAAAGATAAAAGTGAGATCTGAAAATGAAATTGGATTTCATACTTTCCTAAAATAAGACACAAAAATGATCAAAAACAAAATAAAATAACCAATGATAATTGCCAAAAATAACCATTTAAAAATAAAGTAAACTATATAAGTTCTAAAATTGTCCATCAACATATACATACACGACTGTAAGTATGTATTAACGGATAACATTTTCGATTCAATGGTTATAATTGATCAACTAATATCACATACACTGTTATCCGTTGTGGAACAATGTATCCATAAATATATTTGACTTTAAACAGATAAGGATTATTTGTTGAAGGAGTAATTTTGACTTTTTCAAGAAAATCAAATTAATTTCTGGCTACTTAACAAATTGCATAGACATCAATAATAGAAAATTAAGAGTAGTTTAGCATACATAACTCACTTACCAACCTAGCAAAAGTTGATTCATCAAGTGGCTTGGTAAAGATGTCTACAAGTTGCTGCTCACTGGGAACAAAATGAAGTTCTACAATACCATTCATGACATGTTCCCTTATAAAATGATACTTGTTGTCAATGTGCTTTGTCCTTGAATGTTGCACAGGATTTTCAGTAATGGCAATGGCACTTGTGTTATCACAGAAGATTGGAATCTTGTCCACATGTAGATCATAATCCAACAATCGATTTCTCATCCATAATATTTCTGCATAATAATTGTCAGCGTCAATATATTCAGCCTCAGCTGTAGAAGTAGAAACTAAGTGTTGTTTCTTACTAAACCAGGATACCGGCTTATTTCCTAGAAATTGACATGTTCACGTTGTACTTTTTTTATCAATCTTGGAACCTACATATCTGCATCTGAATATCTAATTAGTTCAAAACCAGAATCTCTAGGGTACCAGGTTTTGGTGTACCTTTGAGATATCGAAAAATTCTCTTAATAGCTACTAAATGAGATTCCCTAGGATCATCTTGGAATCTAGCACAAATACATGTAGCAAACATTATATCTAGCCTACTAGCTATCAAATATAAAAGTGAGCCAACCATACCTCTATAACATAAAATGTCCATAGACTTTTCAGTGGTGATCAATTCAAGCTTAGTGGCAGTGGCCATGGGAGTTTTTGCAGATGTGTAATCCATTATATCAAACTTCTTTAAAAGATCATGAATTTACTTAGTATGACTAATGAATATTCCATCACTAACTTGCTTAACTTGTAAACCAGGAAAGTAAGTTAGTTCTCCAATAATGCTCATTTTATATTTACATTGCATCAATTTGGCAAACATTTTTCAAAGTTTATCATATGTATAGACAAATATTATATCATCTACAGAAATTTGAACAAGTATACTAGAGCCATTTACATTTCTAAATAAAAGAGTTTTGTTAATAGTACATCTAGTGTTAGATATATTTGAGATGTCATGTCTAATCTGATTTGTATTTAGTTTTCAGAACTTAACAACGGGACATATCAGGACTTACTGAAATCAGAACTTACTGAAGTCAGAACTTAATATCAGAACTTAAGGTGTCAGAAGATATATATCAGTACTTAAGTGCGGGAAGACTTCAGATAAGGAATGAGGCTGATTTACAGGAGAAGATCTGGACTAAAACAAAAGAAGATATGCATGAAGAGTTAGAGAACTAGAAGACTTGTAAAATATATCTGATTGATATATTTTAGGAGACATAATTATATTCCATATCAATTAGAATATATCTTATAACTGTGTACTATATACACACAGCTTAGGGTTTACATTATATATTTTATCATTATCGAGAAGATTATACATTGTAACCTAGCAGCTCTTAGTGATATTGTTCATCACTAAGAGAGAATAACAGTTCTATTGTAACAAAATTTATTTGAATATACTTGATCTTTGTTACATACTTGTGTTGAAATCGATTTGATTGTATAAACACTATATTCAACCCCCTTCTATAGTGTTGTGTGACCTAACAAGTGGTATCAGAGACTTTCTGTTAACACACATACAGTAAAGATCCAAACAAACAATCATGTCTGAAGAAACACAAACCCCAACTAAGCCCACCAAAACTCAAGAAACTCAAAACACTCAAACCCACAGTCGATATCAGACTACTAGGTTTCCCATACTGAGACCTTCTGAGTATCCCATATGGAAAGTGAAGATGGCTATGTTTCTGGAAGTTACAGATCCAGAATACCTTGACAGAATTAATGAACGACCATATAAGCCTACCAAGCTCTTTAATGCAGTTGCTGATCAACCAACAAAGACTATACCAAAGGAGAGAGGTGAATACACACCTAAAGTTATCTCATCTATTGCCAAGAATGCAAGGGTAAAGCATTTGCTACATAGTGCCATTGATAATGTCATGTCAAACAGGGTAATTGGATGCAAGACTGCAAAGGAGATATGGGATGCTTTGGAGATAAGATGCCAGGGAACTGATGCAATCAAAAAGAACAGGAGGACTATACTCACTCAAGAGCATGAGCACTTTGACTCAAAAGCTGATGAGTCATTAACTGATTTATATGACAGGTTTACCAAACTCTTGAATGATCTGTCACTGGTGGACAAGGAATATGATCTTGAAGATTCAAATCTAAAATTCCTTTTAGCTCTTCCTAAAAATTGGGATTTGAAGTCTACTACCATAAGAGACAACTATGACCTTACTGAAACTACTCTTGATGAAATTTATGGTATGCTCAAGACTCTTGAACTTAAGATGGATCAAAGGAGCAAGAGGCATGGAAGAAAGTCAAGGACAGTTGCTCTTAAAGATGATGAGGAATCTCCTAAAGTGGTTGCCTCAAAAAGGGGCAAAGGAAAGGCTCTCATCATAGAGTCTGATTCAGAGTCGTCAAATTCTGATGATGATGATTCAGAAACTGAAAGTTTATCTGAAGTTGATGTTGATGCAGATAAATACAATGGTTTATCTGAAGTTGATGTTGATTCAGAGTCGTCAAAATCTTGAGATGAATGTTGATGAAGAGATGATGAAATTGTGTGCTCTTATGGTAAAGGGTATCACAAAGATAGCCTACAGGAAATTCAGAAAGGGAAAGAAGTTTTCCAGGAAAGGTGGAACATTTGATAAGAAAGGGTTCAGAAAGTCTGAAGGCAAAGGAGGAAAGTTTGACAGAGGAGACAACTCAAATGTCAAATGCTACAATTATGGTGAAAGAGGCCACATATCTCCTGACTGCAAGAAAGGAAAAGGTGATTAAGGCAAGGCACTTGTCACAAAGAAGAAAAACTGGACAGACACTTCAGATTCTGAAGATGAGAAGAACTATGCCTTGATGGCATATGTTGATAGCAGTACTGACACTGCTGAATTGAAGGTACCTCAAATAACTTTTGTTTTTCATACTGATGACATTATTGAGTTGAGATTATATCTTAAAACAATGTTCATTAGTTTTAGAGATCAGACTTTAACATGTGAAAGATTAACATCTGAAAGTCTTGCTCTTAGAAACAAAAATGACTATTTAGAAAAGGAGTTAGTTTTTCTTCATCAAACTAAGAAAGGAAGAGATGAGGCTCTGTATGTTAGAGATGAAGTGCTAAAATTAATGAATCTCTAAAAATTGATTTAGAAAAGGAAAAAGAGATTATCAAAACTTGGACTAACTCTGGCAGAACAACTCAAAATTTACTAAGTAGTGGAAACTGGAAAGAGGGCTTAGGTTATGGAGATGATAAAAGTGAGAAAGGAACTGTGCAAATTGAGCCAATTGTTGTTAAACGAACTACTAAGCCAAAGATAAATCCTGTTAAATTTGTAGTAAAAACTGTAATGTCTGAGTCTGAAAAGATGAAAGATTCTAAGACAGAAGTAAAAGAAAAGTCAACTTCTGACAAATTAAAACAGGATAAACCAGCTGAAGTAAACATAGGCTTAATGACAAAAAAGCAGCTTAAGCATAAGCTAAAAGAGATTAGAAATGTGAACAAGGTAAAGGAACCTAGGAAAAATATGAATGGAAAGGAAGGTGTGAATAAAAGCAACAATTACATGCCTGTTCCTAATGCTCCTAGAAAGAAATGCTATAACTGTGGAAACTCTAACCATCTAGCTTCTTTTTACAGGAAAAATAAAGATATAAACTCTTTACCTCCTAGATCAGGAGTTAAGAGTCAGTTTGTTAGGTTTAAACCATAAAATCCTTGTTTTCATTGTGGTAGTTTGTGGCATTCCATTTATACTTGTAAGGAATATCATAGTTTGTACTATGATTATTATCAAATAAAACCTTCTTTGAAAAAAGTTAGCGTAATTCCTTCTAGTGTAAATTTTGATGCAAAGTCTGATATAAAATTTGATAACCAGCATGTTAGCATAAACTCTGAAATTAAATCCGCTGCAAATGCTAACAAACTTAAAAAGGCCAAAGGTTCCAAGCAAGTCTGGATCTGGGCAACAGGAAAAACATCCTAGTTCTGGACAGTGGATGTTCAGGACATATGACTGGAAATAAAGCCCTGCTATCAGACTTTATGGAGAAAGCTGGCCCATGAGTTTCTTATGGAGATGGCAACATGGGGAAAACTCTGGGATATGGCAATATCAATCTTGGGAATGTCATTATTGAAAAAGTATCTCTTGTCTCAGGACTTAAACACAATCTTCTAAGTGTGAGTCAAATCTGTGACAGAGGTTATCATGTGGATTTCTTTGTAGAAAACTGTGAAGTTGTAAGTAATTCTACAGGAAAAGTGATTCTGAAAGGTTACAAGCATGGTAACATATATGAAGCCATACTTTCAACAAACTCTGATGGTTCTACAATATGTCTGTTGAGTAGAGCATCAATTGGAGAAAGCTGGAATTGGCACAAGAGACTCTCTCATTTAAATTTCAACAACATAAATGAGCTAGTAAAGAAAGATCTTGTGAGAGGACTGCCAAAATCAGTATTTGCTCGTGATGGCCTATGTGATTCATGTCAAAAGGAAAAACAAAGAAAATCTTCATTCAAGAGCAAAACTGAATTCTCAATTCTTGAGCCTTATCACTTACTGCATGTTGATCTATTTGGTCAAGTCAATGTCATGTCAATTGCAAAGAAGAAATATGCTATGGTTTTAGTGGATGAGTTCATAAGATACACTTGTGTGTATTTCTTGCACAAGAAGAATGAAACTGCATCTACTCTAACTGATCATGTCAGATAGCTGGATAAATTGGTCAAAGATTCTGTTAAAATCATAAGAAGTGATAATGGCAATTAGTTCAAGAATTCAATCATGGAAGAGTTCTGCAAAGAGCATGGAATTAAGCAGGAATTTTCTGCTCCTGGAACTCCACAGTAAAATGGAGTTGTAGAAAAAAAGAATGGGACTCTCATTGAAGCTGCGTGAACTATGCTTGATGAAGCAAAGCTGCCAACCTACTTTTGGACTGAAGCTGTGCGGACTGCTTATTTTACACACAATGCTACACTCATAAACAAGCATTGAAAAACACCATATGAGATGGTGAAGAAAAAGAAGCCAAATCTGAAATAATTTCATGTATTTGGATGTAAGTGTTTTGTTCTTAAGACTCATCCAGAACAGCTGTCAAAATTTGATCTAAAAGCTGATGAAGGAATTTTCGTTGGATATCCACTTTCCACAAAAGTCTTCAGAGTCTACAATTTAAGAACAAGGTTTGTCATGGAATCTATCAATGTATCTTTTGATGATAAAAAGATTATTGGACTTGAAGATTTCAATGATCATGATCAGCTGAGATTTGAAAATGAAGATTTAAATTCTGATTTTGTAAATTCTGATGGCTTAAATCCTGATCCTGTAAGTTCTGACGGGTTAAATTCTGATGTCATTGAAACTGTGGTAACTACTCCAAGGGAAAATACACCTGTTCAGGGGGAGCAAGCAGAAGATCTTACCACCACTCAAGACTCTCAAGAAGCATCAGAACCTCCCACTGGCTCTTTAAATCTTGATTCATCAAGTTTTGATGAGCCAAATTCTGATAATTCTGGAAACTCTGATTCTTCAAATCCTGAAGAATACAACTCAATTTCTGAAGTCTCAGAGAGCATAACTACAAGAGGAGCATCAGAAAATGTTGATGGAGACAACATAGATCATGGGGGAGGATCCAGTTCTAGAGAACAACTTCCTTCTACAAAGAAGTGGACTAAAATACATACACCTGACTTAATAATTGGAGATCCTGAAGCAGGTGTCAGAACTAGAACTGCAACATCAAATGAATGTCTCTATCATTCCTTTCTATCTTAGACTGAACCAAAGAAAGTGGAAGAAGCTCTTCAAGATGCAGATTGGGTGCAAGCAATGCATGAAGAGTTAAATGAATTTGAAAGAAATAAAGTCTGGATCCTAGTGCCAAGACCAAAGAACAGATCAATTGTTGGAACAAAATGGGTGTTCAGAAATAAAACTGACAGTGATGTAATAATTACAAGAAACAAAGCAAGGCTGGTTGCTAAATGCTACTCTCAACATAAACAAAGCAAGAATTGGAAGAAGAGGTATATGTGGAACAACCTCCAGGATTTGTAGATCCAAAATTTCCTAATCATGTCTATAGACTTGATAAAGCACTTTATGGCCTTAAGCAAGCTCCAAGAGCATGGTATGAGACTTTAGCTCAATTTCTTCTGGAAAGTGGATTTAACAGAGGCACAATTGATAAAACACTGTTCTACCTCAACCATGGAAAGGACTTACTTTTGGTACAGATATATGTTCATGATATTATCTTTGGTTCTATAAATGCCAAACTCTGTGAATGGTTTGCAAAAAATGCAGTCAAGATATCAAATGAGTATGATTGGAGAACTTAGCTATTTTCTGGGACTTCAAGTCAAGCAAAATGAAGAAGGTACTTTCATTAATCAATCCAAGTACATCAGAAATTTACTGAAGAAATTTGGAATACAAGATTGTTCAACTGTATCCACTCCCATGGCCACTGCAACCAAGTTAGATAAAGATACTGGAGCATCAGTAGATATTACTAACTATAGAGGTATGATTGGCTCTTTACTCTATTTAACTGCAAGTAGGCCTTATATCATGTATGTTACCTGTCTTTGTGCAAGATTTCAGGCTGATCCAAGAGAACCTCATATAATAGCTGTGAAAAGAATTTTCAAGTACCTCAAGGGTGTAGCTTTTCTAGGATTGTGGTATCCTAGGGAATCAGATTTTAAGCTAATAGGTTACTCAGATGCAGATTTTGCAGGATGCAAAATAGACAGGAAAAACACTAGTGGAAGCTACCAATTTCTTGGAGGCAGATTGGTGTCTTGGTTTAGCAAGAAACAGAAATCAATTTCCACATCAACTGTAGAAGCAGAATATATTGCTGCAGGAAGCTGTTGTGCACAGATTCTTTGGATGAAGAATCAGTTACTGGACTATGGCTTAGAATTTTCTAAAATACCCATTTACTGTGATAATCAAAGTGCTATTGCTATGACAGGTAATGCAGTTCAACACTCAATGACAAAGCACATCAACATTAGGTACCACTTCATAAGGGAACATATAATGGAAGGTACAGTGGAATTGCATTTTGTTCCAACAGATCAACAAGTAGCAGATATCTTCACCAAACCACTATGTGAAGCTACTTTTACAAGACTGGTAAATGAACTTGGAATGGTTTCAGGTTCCTTCTCAAAATCTGCTTAGTTTTTGTTCTCATGCATCAGACTTTATGATCAGTGTTTACAAATTGTCTTATCTCTATGTAATATGTGCTTGTTATATATTAAATACTGATTATTATCTGATGTGATTCTATATACTCTAATAGTGTTTTGAATGTTCTGTGACTATTCAATCCAATGAGGATTACTGTGCTAGATGCTGACCTAGTAGTCTTTAACATACTAGATATCCCATGTTTAAATTAGTTGTTTATGTGGAAATTCATTAACACAAGCAAATTCTGATTTTGAGCTTAGTCAAATTTACTTTGTGTATCTTACTACTAAGCCACAAACTAGATTATTGCTTCTTATCTGTCAAATTCTGATGTCAGTAAATCTTAAGGATGAACTACATGCTAGATAAGTCTCACTTATCTGAAGAAAAGAAAAGAAATTAAAGTCTGGTACTCCTGTGAGATCTAGAGTAACTATGTGAAAGGGAAGACACAAGTGCATTGCTGGTATTAAGTTGTATGCATTAGAAACGCAAATAATTTTTTCTTGGTGACTTTTCACATTCTCTGATTACTGGAGAAATACTCTGATTAGAGCATAAATTCTGATAGCTGTTGTGACTCACTTACACTGAGAAGCCACTGTAAAAAGAATGTCAAAAGATGCATAAAATGAGCACAAACAGTTGAGGTGGACTCTTGCATAAATTTATTTATAGTAGACTTCAAAATTAAAAATATATTTTAAGCACTTTTCTTAGTTATGTCTTATTTCTAAGATATACTGAAGTTTATCAGACTTTAATCTTTATCTGATCATTTGCAAATGCACACACTCTCACTCCATATGAATGATGAAAATTACTGTGGTGATTAAGTTGTTTTTGACAAACAGTTTAGTATTATTTGCATAAATTCTGAGGACAAGTTCTGATGAAAATTCTGATGATTAAACTTTGAAAAAACAAGTCAGTATTTGTATGAAGAATCACAAAAAAATACATTCACTTTTTGAGTACAGAAGCCATATTCTGATGACCGTTAAATTCTGATAATAGTCAAGTTCTGATGCAAATCCTGATGGAAACTCTGATGCTTACATGGCATTATTTAGTTACTTGACTTATTTGTAGTTTTACTGTAGTGGTCATATTTTATCAAAAAATATTTAAGTGAGATAAAAATAGTCATAATCATTTGGTTATTGGGAAACGTGTTAGCCTTGACAACTGCATGTGCACAATAATTACTGCTTATTTATCGTGTCCACTAACTGCTGCTTTAACTATTTACTGGATGACAGGTGTCTGTTTCAGTTCCAAAAGAACTGTTGAGTGGAGATAGTATTTATATTGTAATGGGAGTTAAAAGATTTGACAATCTTTTACCTACTTTTTAATTATTTTCTTATCTCTATTATTCTCTCTCTCTTTCTTATATTCTCTGAAGCTCTATTTTTTACAGGCATTTTACCAAACACTTTGCAAACACAAACTTTCTCACTTATTTCTCACGGAAATGGCACCAAAGGACATCATTTTTAATGGAGCCAAGTTTGTTCCCAATAACTACATGACTATTCTTTCTAAGAATGAAGCTCCATCAAAACTTCACTTCATCCAAGATTTTCTATCTCGAAGTGAGATTGGATATGCTTTGACCCAACTAGAAGCAATCTCAGGAACTCAAGTGCTGGGGTTTTGGAGGAGTGGTGTGTATGATGATGGTGGTGCAAATGGGTCCCCAAGTATTATCTTTACAACATAGGAGGATGAGCATGTGGTGACTTTGTCAACTGTTCGACAAGCACTATATTTTCCAGAAAATTATGTTTACAGTTCAACAGTTGAGGAGCCAGCCCTTCAGCAAATGATGGCAAATATGGGCTATGATAGGTCTTTGGCAAATCTAGGGCAAGTGAATAGACCCCACATCAAGAGGGAGTGGAGTTTTTTCTTCGACTACATCACCAAGGCCTTTACCAACAAATGCTCCAATTTTGATGCAATCCCAATCCTGAGTCAGCAAATCAGGTATGCTCTCATTAATCAAACTCATTTGATTATGCTAGTGTTGTGCTAGGATTTATTGGGGATAGGATGCAAGAGGACAGAAACACTATATATTTTGCTAGATTTTTCCAACTTATTTACAGTTTCTATAATTTTGATAAGGCTCAACTAGCTAGTGAGTTGATTGAACCTTTTAAACTTGCTAAAAGGGATTTCACTGACTTATTATCTATTGATAATAAGAAGGTTATACTAAGATCCCTCCTAACTCCACAGTCAATCAAACGAGTCTTAGTAAATTCTGATCCAGCCACCCATGCTGCTATATATCCTGATGTAAAACCATCCCAACCTCCATCAACACCTACAAAAAATCAACCACCTACCACTTCTCAACCACAATCAACTCAACCTACCATCAGAAAATATTTCCAGCCAGCTCAATCATCTCAACCCCAACCATCAATACCCACCATCAGAACTTCATTCTCCAGGCCTAAAAGAGCAAAATATGTTCCTAAATCTCCACCAAGGAGAAGAAGGATGATTCTTAAGGATGAATCTGATGATGAAGATGAGCAAGTCCAGGTTCAAGCATCAGAACCTGTGACAGTGGAAGCTGAAAATGTCATTTTTCAGAAGGAAGTAGTAGCAGAAAAGGAAACTTCTCAGAAAGAAACTGAAGCTGAAAATTCTGATATTTTGAAGAGAAAAAGAACTTCAAGTTCTGATGTTGCTCAGGCAACTCCTTCTCTATCAAGGAGATCAAAGAAACAGAGGGCATCAAGGCATTTGGCACAATCTCCATCTGAGGATAATATTGAAGCTGAGGAAGGGGATCAGGAATCTCTGATCTCAAAGCCAATAGTAATTGAATCTTTGCCACCTCCAACTCAGGCTGAAGACACTGTTCAGGAAATAATGATCACACCTCCTGTCTCTCCAGTCAAAGCAACAACAGTTGAAGATTCAGGATTAAGTCCTGAAATTAACATCCACAGGCTATCATTCCAACTGTGCTCTATCTTGAAGCTCCTACTGCAGCTCAACCAACTATTGCTACTTCTCCTATCTTACAGGCTGAGATACCAACAACTCCAATTCTGGAGATAAATTCTGATGCTCAAAATTTAGATGAAGTTACTGCAGAATCTCCTTCTGTTACACACACTCTTGTGTTGTCAGAAGATGAGGAGATGTTAGAAAGTTCTGGAGATAGTGCTCCAGTAAATGCTCCCATTCTTGGAAAGGAGGCACTGATTGAAAAATTTGTTGAACAAGCTGCTCCTATTCCTTGGGAAGAAACTCATAGAGGAGTGGAGAGGAACAAGAAGTGGAATGAATCTTTTTTCATTCCAAGCTCAAAAGTTCTGACAGAGCATATTACCAAAGCTGATGAGCTGATGATAAATTCTGATTTCAAGACTCAACTCAAAGTCACACCTCTAAGTATCAAGTCTCTTCAAGGTGAACACTCCATCATTCATGAAAAAGTTGACAAACTTTTGGAAAAATCTGATAAACTGGATATGGAGATCAAGCTGGCCAAAAAGAGGTCTATCAGACCTATTTCTGAGAAAGTTGAAGCTACTGAGAAGATTCAAGGAGAGGAACAGGCCCAAATTTCTGAGGTCCTGCAGAATCGAGCTTCTCAACAAGCTCAACTTAATGAAATTCAATCTTCAGTAGAACTTCTTCTCTCTCTCCTACTACCAGATAATGCCAAAAAGGGGGAGAAGGTAGTTAAGTCCAAATGCTCTAATACTCAAGTACTGAAGAAAAAGGATGACTAAGGTGATGACCGGGGAAACCCAAGCAAGGGTCAAGGTCAAGGGCAAAGCAGCAAAGTTTCTTCAAGGAAACTAATTACTGATGTTAGCAAATCTTCTACTTCTACTCAAAAGAAGACAAATTCTGATGATGTAAATGCTCAAGCTCTGATAGCAAGTTCTGATAATCAAAATCTGATATCAAGTTCTGATTTTCTGATTCAAGAAGGAAGTAAAGACTCTTAGAAGTTTTTGCAAACTCTGAAGCTCAAATGAAAGCAGACTACTGTCTACTACAAAGATCCTAAAATTCAGACACTTGATGAAGTGATTGCTAGAAGACTATTTCTCAAGCATAATCCTGGAATGGATTTAGAGAATCTCAAGGAGGAAGAAGCTAGATTTAAAGCTGAGAAGACAAATCTAAAGTCTAAAGCTTATGATGCTAAGAAACCTTCAAGGCCTAAGGTAAAAGGCATTGTGATCAAGGAAAAGTCAAATTCTGAGGCTTCAAAGCCCAATACAAGATCACAAGTTGAGATTGATCCCAAATATAAAGGGAAAAGAAAAATTGATGAACCAACAAAACCACATGAGATGAAGATTCCTCAAATCCTGATGAAACTTGTGTGCAAAATGGTTCAAGTTTATGATGATACTGTTGTTGAAGATGAAGATGTCCAAACTCTAAAAAGAAGGAAGATAACTAAAGAATCCAAGACAACCTCTGACAAAGCTCAAGTTGTTCAGAGTGAAAAATGGCAAGCTACAGAAGAAACATCAAATTTTGATCAAGTCATCAAGAAATTAACCTCTGACAGTGCTCAAGTTGATTTAGACAAGATGAAAGTTGCTGATAAGAAGAAACTCCTATGGAAGAATGTCAAATCATCAGATCCAAAGAAAAGCCAATTGTTATCTGATTTCATGACTTTTGGATTGAAAGCTAGAGAAGCAAGAGACAAATCTGGACTAGGTTCTGATGAAGCCAAGATCAAGACAGGAGTTGAAGTGCTTACAAGAGGTCTATTTTTATTAACTGACAAACCTCTTAAAGATGTTACACAGAAACATCTTGATAAGGTTATATATGTTCAAGTGGTACTGGATGCTCATGATAAGCATAATTTCAAAGAAAATCTAATTCTATTTCTTGAAGATGGAAGAACATATCGAATATCAGAATCAGATGTGCTGAACAAATCTCTGAAAGAACTTCAATTCTTTGATTATCTTTTAGAGATAAAGTCTGAGATTACCAGGAGATGATCAAATTTCATTATGAAGACCATAAGAGATAAAACAAGAATTTCTGGTTCAAGGGTTATAGAATTCATTCCTAATATAGTTGAAGATGATGGAAATGAAATTCTAATGAAGAAGGATTCTGCTAAACTTGAAGTGATTCTGAAAGAGAAATGTCTGTGCTACAATGAAGATTCTTCTCATCCAAGGGTGATCAGACTTGGTGATGGTTTAGAAAGAAAACATATCTCAGCATTAAGGATTGCAATCTGCCAGATTGGAAGTCAGGGTGAAGAATTGAAGCAAGTCAAAGCTATAATAGCTCAAGTCCTGAGGAATAAAGAAGACAAGCTGATATCAAACTTTGTCAAGAATCACTTTGGATTCAGATTGACTCAGTGAGATTGGTAAAAGCTACAAGGACTGTAAGTTATAGTTAATTATCTAGATAAACTCTCAATGCATTTGTACTTAAAATGTTTTTGACATCATCAAATCTATTAACTTATATATTTTGCATAATTTACAAGTTGGGGGAGATTGTTAGATATATTTGAGATGTCATGTCTAATCTGATTTATGTTTAGTTTTCAGAACTAAACAATAGGACATATCAGGACTTACTGAAATTAGAACTTACTGAAGTCAGAACTTAATATCAGAACTTAAGGTGTCAGAAGATATAAATCAGTACTTAAGTGAGTGAAGACTTCAGATAAGGAATGCAGCTAATTTACAGGAGAAGATCTGGACTAAAACAAAAGAAGATATGCATGAAGAGTTAGAGAACTAGAAGACTTGTAAAAGATATCTGATTGATATATTTTAGGAGACATAATTATATTCCATATCAATTAGAATATATCTTGTAACTGTGTACTATATAAACACAACTTAGGGTTTACACTATATGTGTTATCATTATCGAGATGATTATATATTGTAACCTAGCAGCTCTTAGTGATATTGAAATCGATTTGATTGTATAAACACTATATTCAACCTCCTTCTATAGTGTTGTGTGACCTAACATCTAGTGAAGTGATTATATAAAAGGAAATTTGACAAGGTTTCATAGCAGGCTCTAGGTGCTTGCTTCAATCCATAATGTGCTTTCAATAGATTGTAAACATAATCTGGAAAGTTGGGGTCTTCAAAACCTGGAAGTTGGATAACATATAATTTCTCCTCAAATTCTCCATTTAGGAAGGCACTTTTTACATCCATTTGATAGACTTTGAAATTGACATGAGCTGCATAGGCTAGAAAGATTCTGATAGCTTCAAGTCTTGCAACTGGAGAAAATGTCTCATCAAAATCTATTCCTTCTTGCTGAGAGTAACCCTTTGCAACCAATCTAGATTCGTTCCTTATAAATATGCCATTTTCATCCATCTTGTTTGTGAATACCCACTTAGTGTCAATACAATGCTTGTTTTTAGGTTTGGGTACCAGCTTCCATACTTTATTTCTCTCAAATTGGTTTAGCTCTTCTTGCAATGCTAAAACTTAATATGGATCCACTAGAGCCTCTTCTACCCTCTTTGGTTCTTTCTGTGATAAAAAGCTACAATACAAACTTTCATCTTGAGTTGCTCTTCTTGTTTGCACTTTAGATGTTGCATCACCGATGATTAGTTCAAATGGATGATCCTTAGTCCATTTTCTTTGAGGTGGTAGATATGCTCTTGATGAAATGGCCTCATTGGTGTCTTGATGTGTGATTGAGTGTTGACTTGATGACACACCCCCTGAGGTGGTGGATCTTTGATTTGAAGATGGAGTCCTGTGAAATAATGATCCAGAATGACTTTGAGCGCCTATTAAAGAATGAGCATCAACGGATGCTTTATTTTGTCCTTCAATGGATGATGCACTTTATCTTTCAATGGATGAAGTTCATTGTCTTTCAACAGATGCTACACTTTGTCTTTCAACGGATGCTGCACTTTGTCTTTCAATGGATGCAGCACTCTGTGCATCAACTGTTGTTGCTTCATTTGAATATTCTCTTACCATTCTTTCTTGATAACTTTCATTATCACTATCATCACAATATATCTCAATATTATCAAATTTGAGGCTTTCATGGAAAACTTCATCCTTTAGTCCTTTAATCTTTTTATCATCAAACACAACATGTACAGATTCCATAACAATGTTGGTTCTAAGTTATATTCTCTGTATGCTTTTCCAACATCATATCAGCTTTTGCATCAAACTTTCAATGTTGGTCAGCTTGATTCCTTACAATATATCACTTTCATCCAAAAACATGAAGAAAGTTTAGTGTTGGCTTCCTTCTCTTGAACAATTGATAAGGAGTCATGCCTTTAGCTTGATTGATCAAAGAAATATTCTGAGTGTAGCATGCGGTGTTGATAGACTCAGCCCAGAAATAGGTTGGTACCATTGATTTTTCTAGCATAGTTCTTGTAGCTATAATTAATGATATATTCTTTCTCCCAACCACTCCATTTTGTTGTGGTGTCCTTGGAGCTGAGAACTCATGCATGATTCCATTTTCTTTACAAAACAACCTCATTGTAGAATTCTTGAACTCGGTTGCATTGTCACTCCTAATTTTTCTAACTTTGAGATCAAGATGATTGTTGACTTGTCTAATGTGATTGATGATGATTTCACTAGCTTCATCCTTTGATCCAAGAAAATATGTATGTGAGAACTTTGAAAAATGATCGACAATCACTAGGCAATGCCTCTTCTTGGAAATTGACAATACATTGACTGGTCCAAATAGATTCATGTGCGATAGTTATAGTGGTTCATCAATTATTATTTCAAGTTTGCTTTTGAATGATGCTTTCATTTTCTTTCCTTTCTGAAATGTATCACATAGTCCATCCTTTGAAAATTTAACTTGAGGAATGCCTCTAACAAGGTCTTTCCTGACCAATTCATTCATCATCTTGAAGTTCAAATGAGATAGATTCTTGTTGTAACATCCCCAAATCCGGGTTCAGGATTGGGTGTCACTAAACAACTTTAAACAATATAAACATGTATATTAAAATAAATATACAGACAATCCCTCATTATTCCGGATCGCTTACAGGTTATGGTATGAAACAAGAATCTAACCTTCTAAAATTATAATATCTAATTACAATTTCATTACCTCTTTACTAAATTCCTCTTATTGATCACTCTAACACCTCTAAATTCCTTCGGCTGGAATCTCTTAACTTTTGTTGTCTGTTAAAGCTATTCAATTTTGCCCTCATTTGATACTAAAAGATATAGGATTTCACAAAGCAAGAGTGAGCCAAAAATGCCCAGCAAGTATCATAAATGGTTTCCAGGTATCAGATCAAAGAAACCTCTGGAAATAATCTTTAAAGAATATCAAAACACTTTTATTTATATAAAACAATTGAGCAAATAAAATATCGACCCTTATTTCCCTTAAATCATAAATCACATTTTTCTGTAAAAGAACAGTGCACATTTCACTGATTCATCTCTTTGAATCAAATCTTTGTTTGCTTTTGCAATCATAAATTTTTCAAAAAGGAATGCCGTTAATGGCGATCAACAATAAATTAGACTGGACACTACAAACCAACATATGCACTATAACCTGCTGATCAGTCAGGATATAGTGCAGATCTATACCCAACTGCATAGACCCACCAACATATGGGGTACCCAGGCACTATGGCCTAATAATCAAGGGTCCGGCCATCCCTGGCCTTTAGGGTCCAGTTCATTCTTGGCCCTCATCGTAACCATCCAGTCCGTAGAGTATTTTGATTTCAAATCATTTTGATTTCAAAATATCTCGATTCAGGGTTCGCAAATAACCCGAAATAATGGGTATTTGCTCAGGAGATCAATCGATAATCAAGGAACACGATCAAAGCGGTACTTGCATAAATAAGAGTAATTGCAGTGAAATATAAAATATTTAACTATTCTGAACTTAGAATAGGAATGAAGAAATATTTGCAGTATTTTAGAAGAAAGTTTAGGAATACTTGCCTCAGTTAATCCGCTTTCTAGCCTTCAATTGTTATTCTATGCTCTCATATACTTTGTATCTACTCGTTCCATTACCATAATAAGGCTTTACTTTCACTATCCCTTTCTGGCTTTGAATGCCTTGAACTAGGTCTATCTATCATAAAAGATACTATTTTATTTATCAAGACAAAACTCAATCGAAGTAACTATACGTCTCGACGCCTACCCAATCGTTTATACCTAATCATGGCATTAAAACTGTAAACAGATAGTATGTGGTTCACATTGCGAGTAATCATGTTATTCATATAACATGTGAGCATATAATTTATGTAACACATAAGTCGAATCGTCAATAGGTAGAATTCAAAACTTTTAGAATTGAAATCGATTCAATTAGTATTTATCGATCAATGGCTGACTTAGAATGATTCGTAAAATAAATGTCCTTTTGATACCAAAGAATTTAGGTCTCAAAAATATTTTTATTGAAAGCAGAATATTTTTCTGAGTCTAAAGGCGTTCATTTCGTATAAAACGGACGAATGATTGATTTATTATGAATAAAATAAGAATAATTCAATTAATAAAAATATTAATTGAATTTTAAATACCTTAATATAAATTTGAAAAGCTCTAAATGATTTTTAAATCATTATTTGGCTTAATTATAAATAATTACATTTTACTTAATTATTTATAGATAAAATTAATTAATTAAATGAATTAATTAATTAATTAAATCCATAAATAAATAATTAAAATAAATTATAAATAATTAAATCAAATTTAGATTTATGAAAAAATAATAAAGAAAATAAATTTCTGTAATTAAAATAATTTAATTAATTATTTAAAATAATTAACCAAATTAAGTTTTAAATAAAAATCAGATTTTGAATTTAGAATAAGAATTTTTTAATTTTTTAAAAAGAAAATTCTAAAAACAGGTTTTTAAAAAACGGATTTGGGGAAAGTGGATCGAAACCGGGTCAAATCCCGGGTTGTGAAGAACACAACCGGGTCGACCCGTCTTCTCCCCAAATTTCGGCAATGGCGAAATCTCCCCCCACCTCCGATTAGCACCGAAACAAGCTTGATTTTGCTTGTTTTTACTCGTTTTCGATTCAACTATCTCAGCAACGCATAACGCCAACAACAACCCTGACCGACGAGCTTCAAATCGTCGATTCCGACAAGTTCTACATTAAAATCCGGCCACCTTGAAGTAAAATCCGACCACTGTTCGATTATCACAAAAATTGAACCAAATTTAACAATAAATATGCCAAAACGAAAGCCTAAGACGATAACAATCTAATCCCAGAATCAAAATTTGCAAAGAATCAATAATAAATCCAGAAAATGAATCAAAAATTTCAAGAAACTTCACTAACTCGATAATACCGTTTCAGGAATCATTTGGTTCGATTAAATACACAAATCAATTGTAAATCACACCAAGAAGCTATTCCAGGCATCAAAATCACTCAATAATCCCAGAATCAAAAGGCCCAATTTGAGCTCAAGAACATTCAAGAACCCTAATTTCGAATCTGTCCAAAATCAAACCTCAATTTTTAGATGTTATTGAACTCTATTTTTGAAGTATAATATAAGAAATTGACCAAAAAACATGCTCTACAACATGGAATCATTAAAACAATCAAATAATCATGTTTGTAAACATTCATATTTTAAATCATATAATTTCAAATTTTTAAAATTTAATAATTTGAACCTGCTAAATCTGCAGTGGAATTGATTGTAGATTCTGAAAGTACTTTTTATAAGCTCCGATTCGACTACTTGCATGCTCAAATTGGAGTTCAATAACGCCTTCATTTATGAGTTTAATTTTCAAAAACACGGTGTTTTAAGGGTTTTCTCTGTATTTCATCGTGTTAAGTCATACAACACTGTAGAAGGGGGTTAAATACAGTGTTTATACAATCAAATTGATTTAACACAAGTATGTAACAAAGATCAAGTATATTGAATAAACTCTGTTACAATAAGAACTGTTGTTCTCTCTTAGTGATGAACAAATATCACTAAGAGCTGCTAGGTTACAATGTATAATCTTCTCGATAATGATAACACATATAGTGTAAACCCTAAGTCTGTGTTTATATAGTACACAGTTACAAGATAACTTCTAATTGATATGGAATATAATTCTGTCTCCTAAAATATATCAATTAGATATCTTCTACAAGTCTTCAGTCTTCTAACTCTTTCCATGCATATCTTCTTTTGTTTTAGTCTTCATCTTCTACTGTAAATCAACTTCCTTCCTTATATGAAAGTCTTCCCACACTTAAGTTCTGATATGACCTTAAGTTCTGACTTCTAGTAAGTCCTGATTTCAGTAAGTCCCGATATGTCATGTTTGTTAAGATCTGAAAACTAAGCATGAATCATATTAAACATGACATCTCAAATATATCTAACAATCTCCCCCAACTTGTAAATTATTCAAAATATACAAGTTAATAGATTTGATGATGTCAAAAACGTTTAAGTACAAATGCAAATAAGAGTTTAACTAGATAACTAACTACAACTTACAGTCCTTGAAACTTTTACCAATCTCACTGAGTCAATCTGAATCCATAATGATTCTTGACAAAGCTTGATATCAACTTTTCTTCTTTAATCCTCAGGACTTGAGATAGTGTAGTCTTGACTTGTTTCATCTCTTCATTCTGACTTCCAATCTGGTAGATTGCAGTCCTTAAAATAGAAATATGGTTTCTTTCTAAACCATCATTCAGTCTTATTACCCTAGGATGAGAAGAATCTTCATTGTAGCACATACATTTCTCATTCAGTAACACTTCAAGCTTAGCAGAATCCTTCTTCATTGGAGTTTCACTTCCATCATCTTCAACAATATTAGGAATAAATTCTATAACTCTTGAACCAGAAATTTTTGCTTTATCTCTAATGGTCTTCAATATGAAGTTTGACCATCTCCTAGTAATATCAGACTTTACCTCTAAAAGGTAATGAATGAATTGAAGTTCTTTCAGTGATTTGTTCAGCACATCTGATTCTGACATCTGATATGTCCTTCCATCTTCAAGAAATAAAATCATATTTTCCTTGACATTGTGCTTGTCATGAGTATCCAGTACCACTTGAACAGAGATAACCTTATCAAGGTGTTTTTGTGTAACATCTTCAAGAGGTCTGTCAGTCAATAGAAATGAATCTCTAGTAGCAACTTCAACTCCTGTTTTGATCTTAGCTTCATCAGAAGCTAGTCTAGCCCTGTCTCTTAGTTCTCTAGCATTTAACCCAATAGTCATGAAAGTAGACAGCAATTGGCTTTTCTTTGATCTGATGATTTGACATTTTTCCACAGAAGTTTCTTTTTATCTGCTACTTCCATCTTGTCTAAATCAACTTGAGCACTGTCAAAGGTTGATGTCTTGATAATTTTATCAGAACTTGATGTTTCTGTTGTAGCTTGCAGTTCTTCACTCTGAACAACTTGAGCCTTGTCAGATGTTGTCTTGTATTCTTCAGAAATCTTCTTTCTTTTCAGAGTTTGAACATCTTCATCTTCAGCAAGAGTATCATCAGTAATATGAACCATTTTGCACACTGATTTCATGAGAATTTGAGGAATTTTCATCTCCAGTGGCTTGATTGGTTCATCAACTTTTCCTTTCCCTTTGTCTTTGGGATCAATCTCAATCTGTGATCTAGTCTTGGGCTTTGATGTCTCAGTATTTGACTTCTCCTTGATCACAGTGCCTTTTACCTCAGGCCTTGGAGGTTTCTTTGCAACAGAAGCTTTTCGATTTAGATTTTTCTTTTCAGCTTTAAATCTACCTTCTTTCTCCTTGAGATTTTTTAAGTCCATTCCTGGATTATGCTTCAGAAATAATCTTCTAGCAATTTCCTCATCAAGTGTCTGAATCTTGGGATCTTTGTAGTACACTGTAGTCTGCTTCCTTTTGAGCTTCAGAGTTTGCATAAACTTTTGAGAGTCTTGACTTCCACCTTGTATCAGAACATCAGGCTTTGTCATCAGACTTTGCTCATCAGAACTTGATATCAGATTTTGAGTATCAGCACTTGCTATCAGATTTTGAGTATTAGCAGCTTCAAAACTTGTCTTCTTTTGATGAGAAGATCTGCTCGCATCAGTAATTAGTTTCCTAGAAGAAACCTTGTTGCTCTGCCCTTTACTTTGAACTTGACCTCTACCCTTGCTAGGGTTTCCCTCATCATCAGCTTCATCATCTTTCTTCTTCAGTATTTGATCATTAGAGAATTTGGACTTAACTATCTTCTCCCCCTTTTTGGCATCATCTGATAGTAAGAGTGAGAGAAGAAGTTTCACTGAAGATTGAATATTATTCAATTGAGCCCGTTGAGAAGCTTGATTAGCCAGGACCTCAGAGATTTAGGCTTGTTGCTTCTCTTGAATTTTCTCAAGTGCTTCTACTTTCTCAAGTGTAGGTCTGATAATCTTTGTCTTGTCAAGCTTGATTTGCATATCTAGCTTGTTAAATGATTCTTGTAGTGTATCAGCCTTTACTTGAGTTTGAGAGTGAAGACCTTGAAGGTTCTTGGTAGATAGAGCAGTGATCTTGAGTTGTGTCTTTATATCAGAATTTATCACAAGCTCATCAGCTTTAGCAATGTGCTCTGTCAGAACTTTAGAACTTGGAATGAAATCAGAATCATTCCAATTCTTGGTCCACTCTTCCCCTCTATGAGTTTCATCCCAAGGTACAGGAGCATCCTGTTCACCAAATTTCTTGACCAATGCTTCCTTTCAAAGTACAAGAGCTGGAGTATGTACTGAAACACTGTCTCCAAAGCTTGGAGAAGACTCATTATCCTCTGATAACACAACAGTGTGTGAGGCTATAGGAGTTTCTGATTCAACTTCATCTAAAATTTGATCTTCAGGTTCTTGATCAAGAATTGGTGTAGATGGTATCTCAGCATCAACATTTTAGATTGGAGAATTATCAGTAGATGGATGAACTACTGTAGGAGCTTCCAAATAAAGAATAGTAGGAATGTGGAGCCTATTGATGTCAATTTCAGGACTTAAGCCTGAATCTTCAACTGTAACATCTTCATGAAGAGGAGAGACAGGAGGTGTAATCACTGTATCCTGAAAAGTGTCTTTTAGTTCTGGAAGGGCTTCAATGATAATTGGCTCTTTGAAGATTAGAGATTCCTGATCTCTTTCTTCAGCTACAACAATATCTTCTGATGGAGGTTTAGCCAAATGCCTATTAGCCCTCATTTTCTTCAATCTCCTTGCTAAGGAATGAGTTGCTTGAGCATCAGAACTAGCAGTTCTCTTTCTCTTCAAAGTATCAGAACTTTGAGCTTCAGCATTTATCTGTGAGGTTGACCCTACAGCTTTTGTTTCTTTCTGAAAAACCAGAGTTTTAACTTCAACAATCACAGGTTCTGATGCATGAACCTGTACTTGTTTTTCTTCACTATCAGATTCATCCCTGAGAATCATCTTTCTTCTCTTGTGTGGAGGTTGAGGAACAAAATTTGCCCTCTTAGGCTTGGAAGATGAAGGTCTGATGGTATGTGCTGATGGTTGTTGTTGTGAAGATTGAGCTGATGGTTGGAAGTAAGTTCTGATTGTAGGTTGAGTTGGTTGAGGTTGAGAGGTGGTTGGTTGTATAGCTGTTGGAGGTACTGATGGAGGTTGGGTTGGTTGGACATCAGGATATAATGTAGTGTAGGTCACTAGATCAAAATTTACCAAAAACTATTTGACTGAAAGTGGAATTTGGAGGGTTCTCAAAACAATTTTCTTATTATCAGTAGATAATAAGTCAGTAAAGGCTCTCTTAGCAAGCTTAAATGGTTCAATTAACTCACTTGCTAATTGGGGTGCATCAGAGCAACAAAAATTATAAATAAGTTGACAAAATCTAGCAAAGTAAACAATATTTCTATCTTTTGTCTAGCTATCCCCAATATAGCCTAAAATAGCACTTGCATAATCAAAATGAGTTTGATTAAAGAGAATGAGAGAAGTAGGTAAAAGATTGTAAAATCTTTTAACTTTCTTATTTATACAACCCATGTAAAGTATAGCAGACAGTTTACACCCGGCAATATGTGAACAGTCAATACTTAAAGCAGGAGTCAGTGGGCACGGGAAATAAGTAATAATTACTATGCACATGCAGTTTTTCAAGACAAACACGTTTACCACTAACCCAAATGATTATGACTGTTTTTATCTCACCTAATTATATTCTGATTAAATATGACCGTTTCAGTATTTACCACAAATAAGTCAAGTAAAAAATAATGCCACGTAAGCATCAGAGTTTCCATCAGAATTTAATATCAGAACTTGACTTTTATCAGATTTTAACAGTCATCAGAATATGGCTTCTTTACTCAAAAAGTGAATGTTTGTATCTGTGATTCTTCATATAAATACTGACTTGTTTCTTCAGAGTTTAATTATCAGAACTTCAATCAGAACTTATCCTCAGAATTTATGCAAATAACACTTAACTGTTTGCCAAAAATAACTTAATCACCACAGTAATTTTAATTATTCATATGGAGTGAGAGTGTGTGCATTTAGCAAAATATCAAATAAAGATTAAAGTCTGATAAACTGCAGTACATCTTAGAAATAAGGCATAACTAAGAAAAATGCTTAAAATCTGTCATTAATTATGAAGTCTACTATAGAATAAATTTATGCAAGAATCCACCTCAACTGTTTGTGCTCATTTTATGCATCTTTTAACATTCTTTTTTACAGTGGCTTCTCAGTGTAAGTGAGTCACAACTGTTATCAGAATTTATGTTATTATCAGAGTATTTCTCCAGTAATCAGAGAATGTGAAAAGTCACCAGGAAAAATTTATTTTCTTTTCTAATGCATATAACTTAATACCAGCAATGCACTTGGGTCTTCCCTTCCACATATTTACTCTAGATCTCAAAGTAGTACCTGAATTTAATTTTCATTTCTTTTCTTTTCTTCAGATAAGTGAGTCTTATCAACATTTAGTTCATCCTTAAGATTTACTAACATCAGAATTTGACAGATAAGAAGCAAGAATCTAGTTTGTGACTTAGTAATAAGATACACAAAGTAAATTTGACTAAGCTCAATATCAGAATTTGCTTGTGTTAATGAATTTCCACATAAACAACTAATTCAAACATGGGATTTCTAGTATGTTAAAGACTACTAGGTCAGCATCTAGCACAGTAATCCTCATTGGATTGAATAGTCACAGAACATTTAAAACACTATCAGAGTTTATAGAATCACATCAGATAACAATCAGTATGTAATATATTAACAGTTTAAACACAAATTACATGAAGATAAGACAATCTGTAAACACTGATCATAAAGTCTGATGCATGAGAACAAAAACTAAGCAGATTTAGAGAAAGAACCTGTAACCATTCCAAGTTCATGTACCAGTCTTGTAAAAGTAGCTTCACATAGTGGTTTTGTGAAGATATCTGCTAGTTGTTGATCTGTTGGAATAAAATATAATTCCACTATACCTTCCATCACATGTTCCTTTATAAAATGGTACATAATGCTGATGTGCTTTGTCATTGAGTGTTGAACTGGATTACCTGTCATAGCAATAACACTTTGATTATCACAGTAAATAGGTATTTTAGAAAATTCTAACCCATAATCCAGTAACCGATTCTTCATCCAAAGAATCTGTGCACAACAGCTTCCTGCAGCAATATATTCTGCTTCTGCAGTTGATGTGGGAATTGATTTCTGTTTCTTGCTAAACCAAGAAACCAATCTGCCTCCAAGAAATTGGCAGCTTCCACTAGTGCCACTACGCCATAAATGCTCAAATGCTATGCTCTTCTGATGTTGCCTTATGACCGAAAAGCGTTGCATTTTCAATAATGCAACACTAAGGGGCGTTACATCTGCGGCCGTTGCATTAGAGGCCTAATGCAACGCTTTTTTGGGTGTCTAAAGCAACACCAATAAGCATTGCCTAATAGATGTAATACAATAGTAAATACATCAAATGCAACACCAAGCATCGTTGTGTTGTGCATATGTTGTGTACTTGATGATTTCATAAACAAAACATCTAAGTAGATTTTACTTAGTGAAATTATGTAGCACTCGACGGATAAGAATTATAGTCCCGACGGATGTTATCTTATTATCCATCGAGTGAGTAGCTTATGTAATAATGAGTCTGTAGCACAGTTCTGTATACATCTTTGTATAGATTCTGTAGTAGCCTATAAGTCATGTTGACTTTGACTAGATATGCAGAATAGGTTGATTAATTGTATATAAATGATGTCTTGTAATTCTGCATAAGTGAAATGAAGTCAAGTGCCAAAATAGCTACCGACGGATGATTAACAAAGCCATCGACGGATGATCAAATGACTATCAACAGATATTTAATATAGCAGTCGACGGATGATCAATGAAGCCATCAACGGATGTTCAGAAAGTTGACGGATGATCATATATCCAACGGATGTTCATAAAGTCCAACGGATGATCATATAAAGAATTCAAACAGCAGTTGAACAGTGAAAGCTGAGCACAGCCGTTGAGATGTATACAAATCTACTGTGGAAGCCCATTAACTGGGTAATAAAGGACGAAAAGTAGCAAAGCTTAAGACTGATAGTTTCTATATTTATTTAGTCTTTTCAACTTTGTAATTTTGGTAATATATAAACCAAGAACGTAGCAAATAGAAATAAGAAAACTGAGATACAAAAATAGAGATATCTTTGTAAGCAAAATCTTTAGCATTTCCCTGTATCATCAGTAGTTTAATTTGTAAGCAGCTGTGAGCATTCTTGCACACAGAGTTCTCTCGATATATAATATATATATCTCTGGTGGAATTGTTTAAATCCCCCAGAAAGTTTTTAAAGACTCTTGTTTTTAATTACTTATATTTTGATTCAATTAACTTTCTATTCCGCATTGTGCTAATCAAAACACTTATATCCATTTGAGTTGAACATTTTTATTTAGAGAAAAAGGTTCAAGAATTCCATTCAACCCCCCCTTCTTTAATTCTTGCTATATTGTTAAGGGACTAACAATTGGTATCAGAGCAAGCTCTTAATCTACAAAGAGTTTAAAGATCAAAACAATTCAGCAAGATGAACAAGAAAGACGTTGGAGTCAAGATTCCTTTTCTAGATAAAGATAATTACCATCATTGGAAGGTAAAGATGCATCTTCATATGCTTTCTCAAGATGAGGCCTATGTGGACTGCATAGAAAGAGGCCCTCATGTTCCAAAGAGAGCTGCAACAGGAAACGAGCCATCAGTTGCCAAGCCAAGGCACGAATGGTCTGATCCTGACATTGAACAAGTTAGGAAGGATAAAAAGGCCATGAACATTCTGTTCAATGGAGTTGATGCAGACATGTTTGACAACATTATTAACTGCAAAACTGCCAAGGAAGTTTGGGATACTATATAGATAATCTGTGATGGCACTGAGCAAGTTAGAGAAAACAAGATGCAGCTCTTGATTCAGCAATATGAGCATTTTCACAATGAGGAAAGTGAGTCACTCACTGACATTTTTAGTAGATTTCAAAAACTACTAAATGCTCTTAAGTTGCATGGAAGAGTCTATCAGACTAAAGACTCTAATCTGAAATTCCTTAGATCTCTTCCAAAGGAATGGAAACCAATGACAGTCTCATTAAGAAACTCACAAGATTATAAAAAGTTTACTTTTGAGAGACTGTATGGCATCCCGGGTCGAAACTGTCCGGAACGGGTTGCCCTAATTCCTGAAGAACAGCCGACCGGAAAATAATCCGTCGAGACTAGTTCAGGCCGATTCAGTCGTCGTTTGCTTCAGTTCGTTATACCAACAAGTTCCTGAACTTCCTAGAAACACGGGGCTGCACTCTGTTCTTATTTATAACCTCGGGCCCATGTTTTCCAGCGAAACGCCATTACAACCGGCCGGGTTTTCGAGCTTTTCCAGTGATTCAATCTAGGAAGCCAACACCGAACTTACATACATGAAATGAATCATTTTTAAACGATCTATTCACTAGTGGCCTTAGCTTTTATCCAGAATCAATAAATCGAGAGTTCCCAATTTCAATTGAAATTGTTCTTGAATATAAACCCTAATTTTCATATCCGATAATCAAAACCACTTTTCTACATGATGCAAAGCCCAAAATCTGACATATTATATACCAAAATGATCATAAAAATATTATCTACATGATTATAACATCAAATCACATCAACAATATCAAGAACAAATTTTCATATTTTAATTCATAAGAAATTCGAATTAAAACAATTAGACAAAAAATTACCTGATATTTCTGAGTTTGATTTGATGATTGATTATGATCCTATATTTCGAGAGCTTCATTTTGATATATTGTACGCTTGAATAGGAGTTCGGTAACGTCCTCGTTTGTGCGTTTGATTCTCAGGAATGTATCGGTTTCTAGGGTTTTTCTCTGTATTAATTGTATTCGTACTCTTTGCAAATGAATAAACGAATAAAATGAAATAATAAATAGGCTATGTATATTTTCGGAATATTAGTTCATTTTGGATCGTATTGGATCAATAAAATAGTTGTTTAGCCGCTAAGTAATTGCAATAACGATCCGATTTGATACCCGTATTGGATAATTATCCCAACCGGGCCTTTTATAAAACACTTTATACGAAAATAATGTAACACTATCCCGTCTTTCGAGAATACGGGTTTTGTTGATATATCGAAACAATTATCGTATCAAAAATTGTGCGCCGGGACACGCATGGGTCAAACCGTAATCCGGATCGAAAAAGTCAAAACACGGACAATGTCCGGAATTACCAGATTAGGTTAGGAAGGAGTTTTCGGAAGAGTTTCGGGTTGTAAAAACATAAAAACGGTTGAGGTTGGACGATTCCCGACTTTTTTAAAATAATTTCGTAATTATTCAGAAAATAATTAATAAATTCATAAATCAATATAAAATCATATAATACTCTAAAAATTACCAGAAAAATACCTTAATTATCTATATTTTATTCTGCATATAATAAAATTAATACACTCATATTTTATCACATATATACATCTAAATATTATTATCAATCAGCAGATAATTCACCAAAATTCACATAATAATTACATAAAAATCATATATTGATAAAATAATTATACGCGATATCCCGGATAGTACATCTTCCCCCCTTAAAAGGATTCTGTCCATAGAATCTCCTAAGTAAACAAGTGAGGGTATTTTTCTCGCATATCACTTTCTAGTTCCCAGGTTGACTCTTCAACCTTTGGGTTTCTCCACAATACTTTTACTAACTTTACAACTTTATTCCTCAATATCTTTTCTCTCTTCTCTAGAATCTCTATCAGATTCTCTACATATGATAAATCTGCCTGAAATTTTACCGGCTCATACTCGATTACATGCTTAGAATCTGGATTATACTTCTTAAGCATTGATACGTGAAAAACATTATGAATATGCTTCATGTGCGGGGATAACGCCAATTCGTATGCTACCTTACTGACATGTTTCAAAATTTCAAAAGGTCTGACGTATCTAGGACTCAACTTTCCTTTCTTTCCAAATCTCAACAATCCTTTCCATGGTGACACTTTTAATAACACTAGATCTCCGTCTTCGAATTCCATGTCCTTTCTGGATTGATCTGCATACTTTCTTTGACGATCCTGTGCTGCAATTATCCTTTTCTCGATGATTTCCACAACCTCTTTTGTCTGCTGTACCAATTCAGGTCCAAGTATTTTACACTCTCCGACTTCGTCCCAATATACTGGTGATCGACATTTGCCTCCATAAAGAGCTTCATAGGGAGACATTCCGATACTGGCATGATAACAGTTATTTTAAGCAAACTCCACTAAGGGTAAATGCTCGTCCCAATTTCCTTTGAAGTCAATAGCACAAACACGTAACATATCTTTAATAGTCTGGATTGGTCTCTCACTTTGGTCGTCCATCTACGGGTGATAAGCCATACTCATGTTTAACCTGGTTCCCAAGCATTCCTGAAAACTTCTCCAAAATATCGAATTGAATTATGGATCTCGATCAGATACAATAGACATAGAGACTCCGTGACGAACTACTATTTCCTTCAAATACATGTGAACCAACTTATCCAGTGAAAATCTTTCATTAATAGGCAAGAAATGAGCTGATTTGGTTAGTCTGTCCACTATGACCCAAATAGAATAATGGTTCGCTTTCGTCCTTGGTAATCCAACTATAAAATCCATAGCAATGTGCTCCCACTTCCATTATGGAATTTCCAATGATTGTAATAATCCGCTTGGTCTCTGATGCTCTGCCTTAACTCTTTGACACGTATAACATTTGCTGACCCATTCCGCAATTTCTCTCTTCATGTCTGGCCACCAATAATTTTCTTTTAAATCTCTGTACATCTTGGTACTTCCTGGATGAATGGAATACCTTGAGTTGTGAGCTTCGTGTAGGAATTTCATTCTTCAGTTCTGCCACTGGTGGTATCCAAATTATGGATGAAAATTTAAGAATACCATGATCGTCCTTTTGAGTGCATAGCTCTTCACCAACCAAATGATTGATATCCTGATCCATTATTTCCTCTTGGCATTTTCTTATTTTCTTTAGTAATTCTGGCTGAAACGTCATGCTATACATCTTTATTTCACTAGGCTTGCAAATTCTGACCTCCAATTCCAACTTCTGCAATTCCCTGTATAATTCTTCAAGTATCGTCAACATGTTTAGTCTTTCCTTTCTTCTTAACGCATCTGCCACCATATTCGCTTTTCCTGGATGATAGTTAATCGTGCAATCATAATCCTTGATCAACTCCAACCATCTTCTTTGTCTCATGCTGAGCTCCTTTTGCGTGAATATGTACTTCAAACTTTTGTGATCAGTATAGATTTCACACTTTTCTCCATATAAGTAATGTATCCAAATTTTCAAGGCGAATACTATTGCCGCTAGTCCCAAGTCATAAGTAGGATACTTCTGCTCATGAGGTTTTAGTTGTCTCGACGCATATGCAATAACTTTATCATGCTGCATCAAAACACAACCTAATCCCTTATGAGAAGCATCACTATAGATAACAAAATTCCCTTGATCATCTGGAAGTGACAAAACAGGTGCCGTGATCAATCTCTTCTTTAATTCTTGAAAACGTTCTTCGCATTTCTCGTTCTATATAAACTTCTCACTCTTCCTGGTAAGCTTTGTCAAAGGCGTCACAATCTTTGAGAAATCTTGAACAAATCTTCGATAATATCCCGCTAATCCCAAGAAACTTCTCACCTCCGTTGGTGTTTTAGGACTTTCCCAATTCATAATAGCTTCAATCTTTGCTGGGTCCACTTTGATTCCTTCATTATTTACTACATGTCCTAAAAATTGGACTTCTTGTAACCAAAATTCGCACTTTGAAAACTTTGCATACAACTTCTTCCTCAAAATCTCCAAAGCTGTCCTTAGATGGTCCGCGTGATCTTCCGTTAGCTTAGAGTAGATCAAAATATCATCGATAAACACAATTACAAACTTGTCCAAATATTCCTTGACAATTATGTTCATCAAGTCCATAAATGTTGGTGGGGCATTGGTCAATCCAAAAGACATCACTAAGAATTCATAATGACCGTACCTTGTTCTGAAAGTTGTCTTTGGTATATCTTCAGGTTTAATTTTCAATTGGTGATATCCAGATCTCAAATTAAACTTAGAGAAGTATTTGGCTCCTTTCAGCTGGTCAAACAAAATATCGATTCATGGTAATGGATACTTGTTCTTTATCGTAAGCTTGTTAAGTTCTCGATAGTCGATGCATGGCCTCATGCTTCCGTCTTTCTTCTTAACAAATAGAACCGGTGCACCCCATGGGGATACGCTGGGTCGAATCAATCCTTTTTCTAATAATTCTTGTAATTGCTTTGATAGCTCCTTCATTTCAACTGGCGCCATTCTGTATGGGGCCTTAGATACTGGTTCCGTTACAGGTGCTAAGTCAATTGCAAATTCAATTTCTCTATCTGGTGGAAGTCCTGGTAGTTAGTCTGGAAATACATTTGGAAATTCATTTACCACAGGAATGTCTTCCAGTTTTGCTGGCTCCTGACTTCTATATATCACGTAGGCAATGAAATGCTCACATCCTCGTCGTAATAGTTTCTTAGCTTGAATCATCGTCAAGAACTTCTTTGCTTGCTTCTGACCTTTAAACTTCACTGCCTTCTCATCTGACGTCTTCAAAATTACCTTCTTGTTACGACAGTCTATCTGAGCATCATGCTTAGATAGCCAGTCCATTCCTAAAATAATGTCAAACTCTTCTAACTTAAATGTTATCAAGTCAGCATCAAACTTATTTCCAGAAATCTCAATCTCACAGTTCTTGCAGTCTTGGTTCATAGATACACGCTCCTGTTTTGCTAATTCTACCATCATAAGCTCACTTAACAATTCAATTGGGCAATTCAACTTATCAACAAAATCTTGAGAAATAAATGATCGAGTTGCTCCCGAATCTACTAGCACTTTAGCATATAAGGAGTTCACAGAAGCGTACCTGCCACAACATATGTGTCTATCATAGCATCTTTCACAGAAATGTCATAAACTCTAGCTCTGGGAGGTTTATTCACCGCTGGAGGGGCTCCCATGATTCACAGTGTATTATTGACTAGAACCAGTGCCTTGCAATCCCTTGCTATGTGTCCTGACTTCCCGCACTTGAAACAGGTATACCTAATTGCTAGAACTTTTCCTGCCTGATTCCTGGTACGCTGATCCTTATTAACTGGCTCTCTGGCTGGCTGGTTACGACACTCCCTTGAATAGTGCCCCCTCTGGTTGCATCTGTAGCAGACCACATTCAACTTGTTGCAAACTCCTCCATGCTTCTTTCCACATACTTGGAAATCTGGTAGAGCTGGCCTCTGCTGGGTTGGTTGGTTCCCAGTGGTTGGATGGATACCTTGTCCTCCATTGCCTGTATTCTGTCTGTTGAAGTTCCTTCCGGGCTGAAACCTACCTTTCTTCTGATTAAAATTTGGAAACTTCCCTATTTGGGATTGTCCTTCATTCCCTTCAAACTTCCTCTTCTTACCTTCCTTTTCTTTCTGAAACATTTCACAATCTGTCTCCCCAATCATAGCTTTCTGCACAAGTCCCGCATACGTGTCCGACTCAAATATGGCCACCTTCCCACGGATCCATGGCTTGAGTCCTTGCTGAAACCACTTAGCCTTCTTCCTATCAGTGTCCACATAGGATGGCACAAACCTGGACAACTCCTCAAAGTTGCTTTCGTAATCTGTCACTGACATACTTCCCTGCTTTAACTCTAGAAATTTTAATTCCATTTGGTCCGGGACAAACTGAGGAAAATACTTTTCGAGAAACAACTCCTTGAATCTATCCCATGCTACATCATTAGTACCTTCGAACACTTTAACAGTTTCCCACCAATAGGTGGCTTCATTCTTCATATAGTAACTTGCAAACTCTGTCTTCTGTTCCTCCATCACCTTGACTAAGGTAAATGCCTTCTAAATCTCCTTCAACCAGACCCTTGCCTCAATCGGATCTACAGAACCTTTAAACTCTGGTGGGTTCACCGTCTGAAAGGTCTTAAAGGTTACCTGAGGGTTAGTCTACCTCTGATGTTGTTGAGTCAGGTGGACTGTCTGTTGGGCCAAGATCCGAAGAATCTAGGCTATAGCTGGGTCAATGGGACCTGGATTCACATTCTGGTTCTTCATGTCTTGGGTATTGTTGTTGTTGTTGGTTTCTTCATTTTGGTTGGTAGCACGGGTGTTTCTTCTAAGAGGCATTTTCTGTAAAGAATCAAACAACTTATTTAGCCTTTAAATCAAATCCCTTTTTCTGAAACATCTCCTTTTTAAAAACATTTTCAATAATTGAACTAAGTAAACTGCATGATTCTTTACAGAATGTAAACAGTTAAGGGAAAAAGGGTACATGTTATCATAAGAGTTCATAACTGGTATAGTAAGATATAACAGGTATATGACAATGCTGGAAAAAGAAAAAACACTGGTATATATCAAAGTTTGGTGGTACAAACACGAAACGTTTAATTGAAGGCAAAGGTACAACAGGCCTATCCATTAGTCAGAAAGTCTTATTTATTTATATTCCCACCAAAAGTCTGATTTTTACATATCCCACATTCTTATACACAGATCAGCTGTCACATCATCTCCGTCGTCTAGCTTCAAGTACTCTCCGGGTCACCTAAATCTTATTCGGAAATTCCTTCACATTTTTGTCGACATCTTTAATCCTGATAATGTGTTGAAATCCCCGGACCTGTGCCAATAGGGCTTCTTGCTCCAAAAGAAAAATCTCATACAAGAGATTACTGAAGAAATTAATTGTCATAGAATACCAAATGAAATTTCAAAATCAAGGAAATCGAATGAGAAAGAATAGTGAAGAAGAGGTAGGTATGACTGAGAGCAACCATACAAGTACATAAGATGGCCAGTCTTAGTACCGCATAGTTTAGAACACATAATTTGGTGGCATCCCACCAGACCCTTTTATCATACAGATAAATACATATGCATTGTTTGCCCCCAACTGTCCGATAGAATCACCGAGAAAAGAAACAATGTTTAGATAGAAAAATTCTCAAGTAGGCACTACAAGAAAAAAGTCTATAGACATCGCTTTTTGGCCGATGTCTATGTTGTTTCCCAACCGATGTTGGTGTCGGTGATGTCTATTCTAGACATCGGTGAATACCCGATGTCTATACTCGATTAGACATCGATTTTAGTTAAAAAACAGATGTCTATGTGTTGATTATTAGAACAAAATGCTATAAATAAATTATTTAATAACTAAATTACACCTAATTAAACATGTTAAACATATCATGAGCTATGTTTTTTGTCACAAAAACATCGATTTTAGTGAAAAACACTGATGTCTATGTGATGATTTTTTACAAAAAATGCTATAACAAAATTATTTAATAACTAAATTACACCTATTAAAACATATTAAACATATATTGAGCTATGTTTTTTGTCACAAAAACATCGATAATTTTGACAGAGGTGATGTAAAATGGCATATTAAACATCTATTTCTTTAATGAAAGGTGATGTCTAATTAAGCGTATAGACATCAGTTTTTTCTAGAATGAAGTGATGTCTATGTATCATTTAGACTTGAACATGTTAGTCTTTCACATCAGTTATTTGCCTTAAACTGATGTACATTGCGTTTTTTGACATCAGTTTTGTTTGGTTAAAAGTGATGTTTATAACGTCACTTGACATCGGTTTTATCTTAAACAAAGTAATTTCTATGTTTAATTTAGACTTGAACCTGGATTCCTTTGACATCAGTTTTTTTACCTTAAAGTGATGTACATTATCTTTTTTGACATCAGCTTTTCTTAATTAAAAGTGATGTGTAAGAAATTTATAGACCAAATTGTGTAAAGTTTTACATCACTAATTTTCTAAAAAAGCGATGTACTCGTTACTAATAGACATTTGTTATAAATAAAACCGATGTCCTTTACTACATAACCAAAACTAAAACATTGGAATAACACGCATCCATACAAATCTAACCAGTCAATCATTCATACATTTAACCATTCAATCATCTGAAAACCACCAACCCCATTATCTGCATCAATCATCCAAAAATCACCAACACCAACCCCATCATCTGCATCAATCATTCAAAAACTACAGAATCTACATTACCAAATGTACAACCCCAGCATTCATACACTTACATTCTTACTACACAGAACCGTCTAAATTACCAAATGTACGACTACGCAAAAGAAAAGACCTTGAGTACAAGAATTGATCAGATATGCTCTTGGATGAACTGCAGAGCCTCAATGCGAACTTTATCTAGCTGTTCAATGCTGTAACACGATCGAGTCTTGACCAACCACTACAAATTCCAAATAAAAAAAAATTTAGTACATGAATGAAAAGTAACCATATCGAAAAGTAACCATATCTCAGTATATAGCAAACTGGAAGCGTCAAGGTAATACCTTTTTAGTAAAATTCAACTTGTCATCATCAATAATTTCTTTCATGTATCGCATTATTACATACGCACATTCAATCCCATCGGGTTGTTGGGGAGATCCCTATTTCATTAATTAAAAGACAAATCAGGCATGTCAAATAAATCATATATATTAAGCACAAATATTAGGTACTCGATCTATTGTACTTACACTAAGAAACTTTGCCTTGCCCATCTTGTTGCCCCTGCCGGTTTCAGAGTTGTAACTTTTCAAAGCCCTGCATAAAAAACATAAAATCTCATATAATGTACAGAAATGAACATGCAATTATACCAAACTGTTACGTTAATAAAAATTTACCTTGATAACGTCTTTTCTAGTTCTGAAAATTGTGTCGGGTGAGGTAGTGGATTCAGAATATATATTTCCCCTTCCCAGATAACGACCAAAATCCAATGCATACTATTTTCATAAAAAAACAAAGACAGATAGGACACATCACATAGATATTTGTACTGTACTATCCATGTTTTTAATTTTCAGTATTACAATAAGTACTTACTTCTGATTATGCGGAAGAAAGAATAGGCGATCCGGGTTACCCTCTCTCAACCGGTTTAAAATGTATGCTTCAAAATCAGCATTCACGTGATATGTGGATCTGGGGTCAATAAAAGCAAATGTCTCCTCCAGTTCTGGTATTTCACTAATCTCAGAATGCAAGTGCCTATCGAAAGAGTGCTGATATTAAAATGCAAGTTCTGGAAAATTACAAACATTAAAAAAATGATCATTAAAAAGAAAAAAAAGGTAACTTACGCCATGTAACTTGCAACTACTGCTTGGCCCAACATTTCAAACTCCAATAAAGACACAACATTCTCATGCAACAAATAAATTGTTTTTTCATGTCCAAACACATTCGGCTCACATCGAACCTGGATACTGACCCCGGTAGTTTTCATCCAAGTTGTTGCATGTTTATACAACAGCTTAAAGCCCTTTGGCACTTTCGCACCTGGCTTTGCTTGAAGAAATTGTGCCTTCAAATCCTGCAACCCGTCATTCTTTTTTATTTTTTCAGCACTTGTTCGGGGCCTTTCTTTTTTCTGCACCTGATGATAATATAAAACCAAAATAAAATGTACATACTACTTAATTTTTAATATCTTGAAATGAACAATTTAATTATTCATCATACCGCAACATTTGTGTAGCTAATTAATTCCTCAGGCCATGCCAAAAAAGATCCTAGAGCATCGCGGACAGTCATCATGTCATCACCACGTGTCTCAGCTGGAAGCAAGTCATCTGGTTTTATGAGGCCATCAACGGAGACACATTGATGTCCAATTGGTATATCAACTCCATGTACCAAATCAGTTAAATTATGCTCGCGAGGATATACCATACCAAATGCAACCTTATTCTCAAGTCTCTCGACAGATAGCTCACAAGATCGTTGGGCCTATAATATTTAAATAAACAAAATTAAAAAATTAAGGTAACAATGATTTAACTTAGTAAGATAAATGACAAGGTTGCTCACAAAATTAAAATAACTTACGTGACTTCCAGGAGGTGAAGGCCTAGTTGGGCCATTTGTAAAACACAGTCATCATCTTCATATACCAACACAACTCCTCTTGTAGGTGGTGGATTTGACTTCATTTCTTTATCCTTTTCCGGATCGAAACTTGCCTTTTCAGATGGCATTCGAGAGTGAAAAGTACCTCCACTTTCGATCACTGACTTCAAGCGATCAATCTCTGCCTCGAGAGCTTACGTTTTTTTTTCAAGCAGTTCATCCCTTTGTCGATCACGGGCCATCAACTCTGCCTTTGTGATTCGAAGCTTTGGCTCTCTTGGAAAATTAAAGTATTGTTTTGGAGTGATGTACCCTCCAACAACCCGAACCCTCCCAGAATGCTCATGACTCTCCAAAGCCGTTGTCAGAACATCTTCAGCACCAGAAAACTGAATCTCACCCTTCTTTTTTTTTTCCAACAATGCGTTATGTTAACAAGAAAATAAATAAAACATTGACAGGGGTCCTATTTATACTGATTCACCTACTTTACTAATTTATGTCGTCCTAATTTTACTGATTCCCCTACTTTAATGTAATTTAACCAAAATTAAAACTTACAATTTTATCGCATACAACAGCCAAATCTTCATCGACCTCTTCGACCTCTTGTCCGTTTTTCCGCTTACGAGCCTTTTGCCAAAAAATCGCTCTATCCGGTTCTTCTCCCGGATTCAACCTTCCTTTTTTATCTGTTACAAATAAAATAAAATACAGTAATATAAATAACTCCAGGGCTAAAAAATGTAGGACTCTAATTTATTATGGACTGACCTATTATAAATTAAATACAGTTATACAATTAAATGAACTTTTCTTACCTCGTCTTCTTTTAAACTGATGTAGCCCTTTCTTGACAACCGGTGATGATATTTTCTCTTAGACACTCTTTCACTTTGTGTGTCATGAATTTCCTAAAAACATGTCACAAGATTACAAAAATTACAACAGACGATGCAAAAAAATCACCAAAATCATATATTACAGAAATAAAACATACCTTCCACTTAGAATCGGTCCTCTGTCTCACAAACCTTTTCCAAGTTGCCTTACTAACATAACCATAGCCTCTTGGCGGCTTACTCAGCTTCTTCTTTTCTCCAATAAATGGTAGCACATACTTTCTCGTCAAATCAGTCTTAAACTGTCGCCATTTACAGCCTGCTGACTTTAGGACCATGTTTTCAATTTCTGGTTTAACTTTGAAGGTAGCCTAAAAAAACACAAGTTCACAAAATCATAACAAGAAAAACTTATATTCAAGATCTACATTTGATAATAATTTTTTACAATTGATCTAGTACCTGGAGATCTAACCAAAGCTTTGATTTTAATTCAGGGTCTACATTTGGCCACGTAGGAATGTCGATTGGAATCGTAGTCCTGGCCAACATACCAATGTAAGACTGCAAATGGGCTCTAGTTTCCCCATTAGGAATCCCCCATTCATTGGCAGTGACTTTAACTTTCTTCCTGCGAGCTTTCTTGACAATCACTTTGTACATTGCGCATACGCCTCGCTTACCCCCAGACTTCCTTGTAGCAGTATTAGTTGTAGTATTTGTCTGTTCTGAGTTAGTCGGTTGAGATTCCGATGCATGCCCTTCATTGTTTTCATCATTGTTCGGAACATCCTCCAGCCGCTTGGGGCTTCCACCGCTAAGATTCTGTGATGCAGTCTTTTCTGATTGCTTTCGCATTTGCTTTTTTGGTGCCATTCTTTCCTCTTCCTCTAATCTAAAAAATTAACTAATATTTAACAGATTAGAACAACTACACAGTTCATGGTATAATGTCTAACAGATATGCAGAAAATTAAACAAAATTCTCATTTAATTGTCAAGAAAAATTACAGATAGACTTCTATAACTACATTGAAAAATTACAAGAAAACAGAGATCACAAGATACATTACAAATAACAAGAAAAATTACAAATAACAAGAAAAATTACAAATAAGGAGAATATATAGCTAGACTCCTATAACTTTTTGACCCATATACCCTCAACATTTTCTCTTCTATTACAAACACTTGCATCATCAATATTAGCAGGGTCATATGTAGGGATATTAGAACAGAATGGGGGAGGGTTCCAGGAGGTGTCTTCAGAAGCATCTTCATTGTAAACATCATGATAGTCTCGAGTTGTCGCCGATAACACAACGGACCAATTAGCATCAACTGGATCCTCAATATAAAATACTTGGTTGACTTGGTCAACAGAGACATATTTGTCCTTTTTGTGACCTGGTCGATTGAAGTTGACAAGGGTGAAACCCAGATCATCGGACTTGACACCTTTGTCACTTGCTGCCCATGTACATAAAAACAGAGGGGCCTTGAATGCGTGGTAGTCTAATTCCCATATTTCCCTAATCACCCCATAAAATTTTAAATCACTCTCTATAGGATTCATGTCCTTAGCACTAGAGACTTGGACTGTCCTCGCAACTAATGACACACCACTATTATGAACTACCCTTGCATTAGCTCGATCCTTTGTGTGGTATCGGACCCCTTCAACAACATAACTTTCGTAAGTCAAAACTAAAAATGAATGTTTCCCAGCCAACCATCTTATAGTTTCAGATACGGCTTCCGCATTCTCCCTCATTTCTGTACTGACCTACATATAATTTATTGATGCATATAAGTAGCTACAAATTTAAAAACACGACTTATAAAAATAAAAGAGAAGGAAAAAGAATGTAAACCAACTTTTTGTTCAAACCAATCGGCAAATTGTCGATTGTGCTCTCCCAATAGCCACTGTACACTCTTCTTTTTCCCTCGATAAATCTCTTCCAAATATTTTTTATGCAACCTGAAATTACTTACATCAAATTCGACTAAACTATACCAAATACAACTTTAACAATTATATGTATACTTTTTATGTTTTACTTACATAACATATGGTTCCACTTCCAAATTATTACGAAGAACTGAAAGATGAGCCTCATCTCGTTCTTTTTCCGCAACTGACTTCATAGTCACACTACCGATTGGACTAGAAATTTTTTCTTCATCTTTCGGAAGACTGGCTGTTCTACTACTCCCGCTATAGAATTCACTACAAAATTCTATTGACTCTTCTTTGAGGTAACCTTCAGCAATAGAACCTTCTGGATAGAATCGGTTTCTTACATAACTCTTCAATATTTTATTAAAGCGTTCAAATGGAAACATCCATCTATAAAAAACCGGTCCACATAATCGCAGTTCCCTTACTAGGTGGACCATAAGATGTATCATAACATCAAAAAATGACGGAGGGAATATCTTCTCTAACTCACACAGGGTCAATATCACATCTGCTTGTAATTTATTCAACTTTGACACATCTACAACTTTGTTGCACAGAGAGTTGAAGAAAAAACACAATCTTATGATACTAACCCTAACATTTTTCGGAAGCACTGAACGAATGCAAACAGGTAGTAGTTGTTGGAGAAGGATATGGCAGTCATGGGACTTTAAACCATACAACTTCATATCAATCATCGATACACAATTTCTTATATTTGAAGCATGTCCGTATGGAAGTTTCATGTCGTACAATGATGCCAATATTGTTTGTTTTTCTTTCCGGGAGAGAGTATAAGGGGCAGGAGGTAGGTATGTTCTTTTCTCACCTACTTCTGGAGCTAAATCAGGTCGTATTCCCATGTCAACCAAATCAAGACGTGAGGCAAGGCTGTCTTTACTCTTGAATTTCATGTGCAGAAGTGTCCCAATTATATTATCACACACGTTCTTTTCGACGTGCATGACATCTAAACAATGTCGAACATGGTGAAACTTCCAATACTCTAACTCAAAAAAAACTGACTGTTTTTTCCATGGAGACTCCACCTTTCATGGCTTCCCCCTTCCCAAAACTGAACCTAAGTTGTTGTTGTTGCCCCAACACTTCCTCTCCGCTAAGTGGTTCAGGTGCACAACCAAATTCTTGTTCTCCATTAAAAGTTGTCCTTTGTCTCCTATACGGATGATAAAGATCTAAATACCGACGATGTCCTTGGTAGCTCATTTTTCTACTACGACTTAGATATTTAGCCACGGTCTGATCACCACATACTGGACAGGCCCTATAACCCTTATTAACGCACCCCGACAAATTTCCATATCCCGGAAAGTCATTTATTGTCCACATCAAGATTGCCTTTAGAGTGAAAAAGGATTTGATATGGGCATCGTACACGTTTGGTTCACCTTCCTCCCACAATTTTTTTAAATCGTCGATCAGTGGCTGGAGATATACGTCAATATCATTACCAGGCTCTTGTGGGCCTGAAATTAATGTTGTTAACATCATAAACTTCCTCTTCATGCATAACCATGGAGGAAGATTATATGTTACTAACATAACTGGCCAGCAGCTGTACCGATTATTTAATCCATTGTTGTGTGGATTTATACCATCGGCCGCTAATCCTAAATGTATATTTCTTGCCTCCCTACCAAACTCAGGCCACCTACAATCTAC
Organism: Apium graveolens; assembly: GCF_009905375.1. Lineage (NCBI taxonomy): Eukaryota > Viridiplantae > Streptophyta > Magnoliopsida > Apiales > Apiaceae > Apium > Apium graveolens. Next base: position 60,173,524 of record NC_133655.1, read on the forward strand.
ATTTCTCCAAGAAGGAGAATCAGAGGGGTGACGCATCTTTCCATCTTTGGATCGATTATTTGCATGCCAACTCATTAATTCAGCAGTAGATGAAGATTTAAACATTCTTTTAAATCTGGGGATTATCGGAAAATACCACATAACCTTAGCTGGCACATTTACCCTAACTTGACCATCTTTCCCAACTTTCCAGCAAGAGAGATGACATTTGGGACACTCGGAAGAAGACTCGAGAATTGGACCCCTGTATAATACGCAGTCATTTGGACAAGCGTGGAATTTAATATACTCGAGGCCTAAATCAGTCAAGGTTTTCTTGGCTTCATACATATTAGACGGAAGCAGATTATCTTTAGGAAGAATTGATCCAACTGATTGAAGCAGATCAGTAAAAGCTTTATCGGAAACTCCAAACCTAGCCTTCCAATTATGTAATTTTAAGACCGACTCTAGTTTAGTACACTCACTTCCCTCAAATAGAGGTTGTTCTGTATCGGCAACAAACCTCTCAAAGTTATCTGACTCTTTATCGCAATCTTCCCTACTATAGGCTGCTTCACACACGTTAAATGTTTCTGAAATTGGTATGGGCTTCGAGGGAGGACAAGTACTACCAACAGATGACCTAGTACTATTATCATGGTTTTCTCCATGCCAAATCCAATCAGAATATCCTAAACTAAACCCTGATTCATAAAAATGACCTCTGATTATATTCACAGAAAACTTTTTGAAGTTAGAGCAGTGTGCACAAGGACAAGGAATTTTCTTGGGGTTTTTAGCATTTTCCTCGGCAAATATCAAGAAGTTTTCAACACCAATTTCATACTGTAGAGAATCCCTATCGGCTTTTATCCAAGACTTATCCATTTAAAACCACCTGGTATGTCACTAAAAAATTCAGTATAAAGCTTATATTTATTTTATAAGTCTAATATTTATTTTAGAAGTCTAACTTGATTTTAAGTATGACATCCACACATAGGGCAGACTATAAATGACATAAGAAAACTGAGAATTCATATTATACATAATGCATATTATACACTTTAATGTTATATATTTTATTATAATATGATATGAATTGATTTGTAATGCATTACGTAATTCATATTATACATTTAATTATAGTACTAGTACTATATATTAACTAGTCATTCGGTACTTAATGTATAATCACTATATAATTAACCATAGTATAATAGTCAGATCACGGATGCAGATTATGAAATTATAAATGTACTATTTTCAACTAAACACTTGCATGCACAATCACTAAATTAACCACACACTTGCATCCAAAATTCAGAACACAACTACATTTAAATATAACATACTAATACCAAAATGAATTCTCCTGCACATAATTGCAAATAAAACAAAATTGAGATTTCATATAATACATAATGCATATTATACACAACATATAGATCAACATAAGAACCAACTACATAGCACATAGACAAAAAAAACACTATCAAAACTAACAAAACAAATCAAATGTATAAGCGTACAAAACAGAGTTGGAAAAGAAAACTCACCGAAGATCGAAAAATTAAACAGCACTAATGTCCTGCAAAAACAAATCACAACATTACAAACAAATGAAAAAATAAAAAAATAATAAAAAAATACAAATATACAACCAAAAACACCCAAATTACCTAAACCTTTAAATCTTTTTCTCAACTTAGGTCCTGTATACAACAAGAAGAAAAGTATTAGCAACAAGTTTAGACATTAAATTAATAAAAAAAATAAGGGTTTCGAATTAGATAAAACCCCAATTTACAAAATTAGGGCTTTGAATTCAAAAATCCTCAACTTTTAAAACTGGTCTTCATGCAGAGAAGACAAGTTCGATTCAAGTAGATACAACACTTACTGAAGTAGAGAGGTTAACTGAAAGAGGCTTAATGGAGAGATTGAGAGCGGAGAGAGAGAGAGAGAGAGAGAGGTTCCACAGACAGGTTCGAGAGAGAGAGAGAGGTGAGAGAGAGAGAGAGGTTCGAGAGATTGTGATGGTGAGATGATGACCGGAGTTCAGAGAGATTGTGAGGGGAGAGAGGTTTGAGAGAGAGGGGGGCTTCGAGAGAGAGAGAGAGAGAAAATTTCTGTTAGTTTTTAGTTTTTTTATTTTTAGTTTTCTGTTTTGATTTTGTTGTGTCTGAAAATTTATTTGGGGGGAACCAAAATTTGGTTAAGGGGGGAGAATTTTGGGATTGGGGGGAATGTAGAACTTAAAAATGAATGAAAATTTCACTAACGGGGGAAAGAAATGGTGGGCGCGAATTTTGTTTTTTTTGGTGAATTTTAGACATCGGTTTAATTATAACCGATGTCTACAAAGAACAAAGACATCACAAAAACACGGGGTGATGTCAATACTTTTTTTAACATCAGTGGCAAAGTTAACCGATGTCTAATGTGTGATGTCTATTGACATTATTCTTGTAGTGAAGGAAGGAAAGAATCTGATTTCTAATAGAATCAACAAAATCCTAAAACACACCCTTAGCCGAATGTCCAATAGAGTAAGAATCCACAGGTAGATTTGAATAGATGGTCTCATACTTAGAGGTAGAATAGTTCGCATTGGTGCATTCATCGCAATAGGTATTATGGCTGACATCGGCGAAAAAGCAGGACGTGGATCAGATGACGGTCCTCCGATGAAAAGCTCCGAGTAATCAGATAATATCGAAATAAAGGAATCTGCCATCGCTGCTATCCGCAAATCACGTTGCTAAATAAGAATCTCGAATCTCGGCATAAACCATACTAAAGCCTACTATTTAGTCGTATTCAACTTCTTGAAATTCTATTTCTTTATTACATAATACTAATCTTAACCCTCTACCCATTCCCGAAAATCTAGGCTCGTGGCAGTGACTTTAAACCGTGGCTCTGATGCCAAACTGTAACGCCCTCCAAACCCGGGTCAAAAGTTTGGGGCCCACAACACACACATACCATATTAAACCTGCTATGAATATAATAATATATATATAAAATGACCCTACTTAACATAATCCACGGATCGACGCAGTTTAAAGTATGTCCACAAGCCACAACCTTATTTATATTACAAACGTTCCAAATCCCAACTTATTTTATCTTACAACTGAAGTTCAAACTTTATTACAAACTATTAACACAACCAAGACAAACATCATCCGCTAGTCTATTCCATTCAACCTGGATACCTAGCTCGCACACTTGTCTGGGGATCCTCGCTACCACCGGTTTCCTTTTTTACTGGAAAAGAGTATAAAACATATTTGCAAGAGTGAGCTAACTAGCTCAGCAAGTCACAATGATAGTAACTGAGATCAACAATAATCAACTGAAATGATATAAGAAATCAAGTTTACTGATAAACAATGATTAGAAAGGGATATTCACTTTTATTTTAAAAACCAAGGTTAGGCTGCTGATCAGTCACGCACTAACCCCGAGTAAGGCTCCCAGCTTTGCTCTATATAGTGAATCCAAGGCACATATTAGCCTACTTTGACCATGAATCTGGTCCGACCACGAATCTAGTCTGTATTTGAAAACAATCTAATTCCAAAATTACAATATGATAAACAATGTAATCAATAACTGAATCATAAACAATATTTATTTCGAAGTGTAAGGTGATTCAGGATTTCCAAGTATGTATAACAATGGAATCATAAGAATTGGCTCTCAATCAAAGGAGGAATCAAAAGTAGAAGACCCAGGGTTCAAGGGTTACAAGGAGTGGTCTTCTGTTGAACAAAGCAAAAGGGTTGGTATATCAAGCAATTCAGTATCAAGAATCAATGTGTGGTATATATATGTTTGGGAATTCAACAATTAATAGTTTACAAAGAACAAGGCTTATGGCTCAAGATCAATAAGAATCAGGGTTAGGGTTAAGTACTTCAAGGTACTTACAATATAGAATATGAATTACTGGGAATAATTGTAACATAATCAAAAGAGTTCAAAAGTATTCACAAGTATACTACAAGAAAGTTCAAGGACACTTGCCTTATCAATTCGCTTTTACTTCACTAACACTTGTCAATTGGTTCCTACTCACTAACCACTTGCTTTCCTTTTTTACGTCTCGTTTCCTCTGTTAAACATCACATATATTCATCAACACTATTTCTCAACTCATTCTATTCGATACAAGCTTGTATCTACCCTTCGTTTCACCCAAATCCGACGTACGGATTAAAAGTTACAGTAGAAAGAGTCAAACAATGCACAAACAATCATTTTACACGGCAATCAGGTCACATATAACACATAGTACGTAAGATATTCAATCCAAATAATTTTTCAAAGAAGATTCGGGGTCAAAATGATTTTCCCGATATTTAATACGAATTTTCGAACATTTTTCGGAATTAAAATTGGACTCCGAATCTTTTGATAATTAAATAATAGGGTTCGAACACCCAAATTTGACTTTAAAATAATTTTATAATAATTATCGAGCCTTGGAAATAATTTAAAATAATATTTTAAAGCTCAAAACTATTTTTCGGAATTTTTAAATCAATTTTAAATAATTAAATCTAATTATTAAATCAATTAAAATTAATTAATAAATCGAGAGTTCCCAATTTGAATTGAAATTGTTCTTGAATATAAACCCTAATTTTCCTATCCGAGAATCAAAGCCACTTTTCTAAATGATGCAAAGCTCAAAACCTGACATATTATATACCAAAATGATCATAAAATATTATCTACATGATTATAACATCAAATCACATCAACAATATCAAGAACAAATTTTCATATTTTAATTCATAATAAATTCGAATTAAAACAATTAGACAGAAGATTACCTGATGTTTCTGGGTTTGATTTGATGATTGATTATGATGCTATATTTCGAGAGCTTCGTTTTGATATATTATACGCTTGAATCGAAGTTCATTAACGTCCTCTGTAACACCCCCAAATCCGGGGTCGGGGATCCGGGTTGTCACGAGTTCCATTTCCCTTAATAACACCCAATCTTAATAAATAATCAACTATTCTATACTGTGACCCCACCATAAACACACACACCACAAGTTATAGTCTCAGAGATGAATATCCAAAAATAATCACAAGTCGTTTTATTCCACAATTATATGCCAATACACCTTAAAAGGGTTTCTGAATAAATTTACATTTCTTTGCCATTATTATAATTCATAAATATACATAAATCTGGTACATCAAAAGTTGAAGCCTAGCCTATTGGTAGTTCCTACCTCAGCTACAGCGACATCAATGCCTATAGGAAACTGCGGAACGTTTCCTATCCGCTCGCGAATTGGGAGCTTGGTCCTGTTCATCTTTTCTATCTGTTGTTGTGTGATGAAAGAAGAAAGCAAGGGTGAGCAGCAAGCCCACCAAAATAATATGTATAATGATTAACAATATATGAGCCTTCTCATAGTACTCATGAAAGTCTTGGTCAAAAGAAATGAACCAAGTTTGATATCTTAATGCGATGAAGTCGCAAAATATTCAGTATATATACATATATACTTTTCAAAATCTTGGAAGTCCTCTTCCATGCATAATATACACAGAGTTCCAGTTTATAACTGTATAAAACTATCGTTGCAAGGTGATCTCATATATCTAACCTTGTCTCAATGTTTTTCTGAAAATCTTTGACATACATAAGATAATCATTTACTAGATATAAGTTTAAAAGATGAAGTTACAAGATATTCCAATATACTTATATCTTTACCAAATACTACTTGAACTACCACCGTTCAAGTTATAATTAGTTTCAAAAGTTCATCACCCGGATGAGACTACAAGATAAGACTTGAATAGATTCAATCCTGGAAATATCATTATAAATAATGAAGTTACGAGATACTTCATTAAGTCCCGATATATATATACACCTATATATATATATACATTTGATACACTCCTTAAAAACCTCTGTTATGAAAATTATAAACAGAGTTGCAATATCCAATGAATTTTGGAAATGAGAAAACCTTGGCATAACCCTGATATCTTGCTGATCAGGCAAAGATACCAATAAGTAACCTTTTCTACTAGTAGATGGATGAATCCCCCACCGGTCATCACCCTGGCCACATAAGGACCTTGTGCTGGACCGCCACCCGGCCTCTTACGCGTTGATGGACTGCCACCCAGCCACTTACACTTTGATAGACCGTACCCCGGCCTGTCGCTTATGCCGACTCAATTAGAGGGACTTACTTCCCGAACGTTGGGCAAGTAATCAAATTGTTTTCTCAAAACAGCAACCACGTTGCGAATGTAAAATACACCACAGAGCCGGATCCCCCAAGTTTTGAGCGAGTATTTAAATCCCCTTTGAAAGGAAGATCTTAAATATAAAAATGAGTTTTGGGGTCCACTCTAACTTTAAAAATCATTTTGAAGACTCGAAAACATTTTTAAGAATGTTTGGAGTACTGCTGATTTATTAAAATAAATCAGTCCCGATATATTAGAAATATCTGAATATTATTATTTAAATAATATTCTCATAAAGATAATCCTTATAAAAATATTTGAAGTAGAAGTTTTAAAACTCATACTTGAAATGAATATTAAATAACCAAAGATATACTTATACGAAAGTACTATCTTTATTTGAATAATCGAAAATAAGTTTGGTTATCGAAACATTATTCTTTAATAAAATAAAGAATATTATTAAATATAAGCGGAGTCATAATACCTCGAATGAATATTATAAATAATATTCAATAAATAAAATAAACGGAGTCATACATCCTCAAATGAATATTCAAATAATATTCATTAAATAATATAACTGAGTCATAAGCCCTAGAATGAATATTATAAATAATATTCATTAAATAAAATAAAGGTAAAGTTATCGAATAAACCTTATTCGATTAATAGTTTTGAAAACTATAACCATATATATAAAAATATATATACTATACTCGGGAACATCGACTCCCGGTTTAGAAATATGTTCACCTTTGGGTCCCCTATACTAAGGGTAAACTCAAATACCGCTTATCTCTAGCATAGGTATTATGCAACTATAAGCATTTGAACCAACAGATATAAAAATCAAGAATACGAAACAGGCATGCATATATACCATATCACATGCTATAATATATCGCAAGAATTTGCTAATAACAAATATGCATTTATCACAAGATCATGCGTATACACATATACATCACAACAACAGTTATACGGGTATATAACTTGCCTGAGCGACTGGGGGTTACAATTGGCTTGGGACGAGTTTGGTAACCTATAAACAACATATAAGTTGGAATTAAACCAATGTCACTTATAAATCTATACTTTAACCAGTTTAGACTCTAACGCTCGCTTTGCGCTTAACGATTCACTTAAGTCGCTCGAGTACCCTCGGCTCCACCATTTTTAATAAATTAACCATTAAGGGTTTTAAGGCGATTCTTTCGCGAGTGTCTTACCCACTGCCTAATACACTTTACATAAATGATTCATACTCCCATTTAGTCCTTTAAGGTCTTTACCCTATGTTTCAAAGTAAGGCGAGTGGTAACGGTTCGGTCGCGAAACACCGTTACTTAAAACGATCATTTCTCCTAAACCGTACATCGGAATCAAACGAACTACATATCAAAACGAAGCTCGTAACATGAACTATCTAATCATGGCAATGGTCAAAACCTAGTAGTGAGTTAACGGGTCCTAATGTTAAGAACAAAAATAGCCTAAAGTAAATCGGACATTACGACGTCTATGTTTACGCGATTTCCCAAATTTAAAACATTCCAAATCAACCACCAATCAATCCCAATTCATTCATACAACCAAAATCCATCCCTATCACACTACAACAGACCCAACACCTCAAGTTCTCCAATTTATGTTATTCTCAACATGAATTTAAAACTATACTTAAGTCATTTACTAATCAACAAGATTCAACATTCAATTCACTACCACTCCAACCCAAACTCTAAACCTACAAGCATCAAGCTACTCTTTTACCATAACAATAAAAAGCATCCTAATATACAAAGTAAATCTAGGGTTTGTAGATGTTATACCTTCCTTGAAGTGATTGGAATAGCTAGGAAGCCTTAAGAAGCCTTGAGATGTCATAGGGATACTTGGATCTTAAAGGAAAAACTAGAAAAATCAAGTTAAAAATCTTGAAATCACTATTCATTATCTTCTTCATTGATTTCTTGGAGAAGATTGTGAATGATTTGGAGGCTTAAACTTATAGGATCGCTAAATCTATGCATAAGGAGTACTAGATAATTATCTTACCAATTAAGGAAGCTTGGAACTTGAATTTTGAAATTCTTGCTTTGGAAAAGAAGAAGAAGCCGAGAGCAAGGTGAAGAAAATGAAATAATCTTTGTGTTTTGGGTGAAATGATTGTTGGTTGGTTGTTTTTAGCTTGATTTTGGTTAATTACCCTTTTAACCATGAACTTTGTGTGGTTTTAAATCAACCACACCTCCTTCCCCCCCTATGTCATGCTTATGTCACCTTGTGATGTCATCATCCCTTACTTGCCCTCTTCTTATTGGTTGGATGACCTCATCATCCCTAACCTCCTTGATTAGCTTCCTAATTGTTTGCCTAATGACCGCTGATCTGTTATACGGTTCGCTTAACTTTCGTTATCGTTTATCGTTTGAGGGATCATACCCGGGATCTTATTACTTAGGTTCCCTTAACCTTTCTCAATACATTATATTCATTTTTATGATCCTCTCTTATAATCCTTCAATTTAAATCCTTTTTATATACCACATAGAGTACTAATAATATCCGAGAAGATCAATAAAAGAACCCCTACATAGTGTGGCATGAAAAGTTTTCTTATTCAGCAAAACACTATTAATAAGGGTTTCAAAAATTTCCAAAAATTGGGGTTATTACATCCTCGTTCGTGCGTTTGATTCTCAGGAACGTATCGGTTTCTAGGGTTTTTCTCTGTATTTACTCTATTCGTACTGGTTGCAAATGAATAAACGAATAAAATGAAATAATAAAAAGGCTATTTATATTTACGGAATATTAGTTCGTTTTGGATCGTATTGGATCAATAAAATAGTTGCTTAGCCGCTAAGTAAATGCAATAACGATCCGATTTGATACCCGTATTGGATAATTATCCCAACCGGGCCTTTTATAAAACACTTTATACGAAAATAATGTAATACTATCCCATCTTTCGAGAATACGGGTTTTGTTGATATATCGAAATAATTATCGTATCAAAAATTGTGCGCCGGGACACGCACGGTCAAACCGTAATCCGGATCGAAAAAGTCAAAACACGGAAAATGTCCGGAATTACGAGATTAGGTTAGGAAGGAGTTTTCGGAAGAGTTTCGGGTCATAAAAATGTAAAATCGGTTGAGGTTGGACGATTCCCGGCTTTTTTTAAAATAATTTCGTAATTATTCAGAAAATAATTAATAAATTCATAAATCAATATAAAATCATATAATACTCCAAAAATTACCAGAAAAATACCTTAATTATCTATATTTTATTGTGGACATAATAATATTAACACACTCACATTTTATCACATATATACATCTAAATATTATTATCAATCAGCAGATAATTCACCAAAATTTACATAATAATTACATAAAAATCATTTATTGATAAAATAATTACACGCGATATCCCGGATATTACATTTTGTGCCAATTCCAGCTTTCTTCAATTGATGCTCTACTCAATAGACAGATTGCAGAACCATCAGAACTTGTTGAAAGTCTGGCTTCATAAATGTTACCATGCCTGTAACCTTTCAGAACCACTTTGCCTATAGAATTGCTTACAACTTCACAGTGTTCTTCAAAGAAATCCACATGATAACCTCTTTCACAGATTCGACTCACACTTAGCAGATTGTGTTTAAGTCCTGAGACAAGAGCTACTGTTTCAATTATGACATTCCCAAGATTGATATTGCCATATCCCAGAGTTTTTCCCATGTTGCCATCTCCATAAGAAACACCTGGGCTAGCTTTCTCCATAAAATCTGATAGCAGGGCTTTATTTCCAGTCATATGTCCTGAACATCAACTGTCCAGCACTAGGATATTTTTCCTGTTGCCCTGCAATCACTAAGACCACTATTGGTTAGTTTTAAGGACCCAGACTTGCTTGGATCCTTTGGCTTTTAAGTTTGTTAGCATTTGTAGCGGATTTAGTTTCAGAGTTTATGCTAATATGCTGTTTATCAGGATTTATATCAGACTTTGCATCAGACTTTACACTAGAAGGAATAATACTAACTTTCTTCAAAGAAGGTTTTATTTGATAATAATCATAGTACAAACTATGATATTCCTTACAAGTATAAATGGAATGCCATTAACTACCACAATGAAAATAAGGATTTTGTGGCTTAAACCTAACAGACTGACTCTTAACTCCTGATTTAGGAGGTAAAAAGTTTATATCTTTATTTTTCCTGCATAAAGAAGAAAGATGGTTAGAGTTTCCACAGTTATAACATTTCTTTCTAGGAGCATTAGGAATAGGCATATAATTATTGTTTTTATTCACACCTTCCTTTCCATTGCTATTTTTCCTAGCTTCCTTTACCTTATTGACATTCCTAATCTCTTTCAGCTTATGCTTAAGCTGCTTCTTAGTCATTAAGCCTATGTTTACTTCAGCTGGTTCATCCTGTTCTAATTTGTGAGAAGTTGACTTTTCCTTGACTTCTGTCCTAGACTCTTTCATCTTTTCAAAATAAGACTTTACAGTTTTTGCTACAAACTTACCAGGATTTACCTTTGGCTTAGCAGTCTGTTTAACAACAATTGGCTCAATTTGTTCAGTTCCTTTCTCACTTTTATCATCTCCATAACCTAAGCCCTCTTTCCAGTTTCCACTACTTAGTAAATTCTGAGTTGTTCTGCCAGAGTTAGTCCAAGTTTTGATAATTTATTTTTCCTTTTCTTACTCAGTTTTTAGAGATTCATTCAATTTTAGTACTTCATCTCTAACATAAAAAACATCATCTCTTTCTTTCTGAGTTTGATGAAACATAACTAACACTTTTTCTAAATAGTCATTCCTCTTTTTAAAAGCAAGATTTTCAGATATTAATCTTTCACATGTTAAAGTCTGATCTCTATAACTAATGAACATGGTTTTAAGATATAATCTCAACTCATTAATATCATCAGTATGAAAAGCATAAGTTGTTTGAGGTACCTTTAATTCAGCAGTTTCAGCATTTCCATCAGCATTTGCCATCAAGGCATAGTTCACCTGATGTTCAGAATCTGAAGTGTCTGTCCAACTTTTCTTCTTTGTGACAAGTGCCTTGCCTTTGTCACTTTTTCCTCTCTTGCAGTCAGGAGATATGTGGCCTCTTTCACCACAATTGTAGCATTTGACATTTGAGTTGTCTCCTATGTCAGACTTTCCTTTACCTTCAAACTTTCTGAATCCTTTCTTATCAGAACTTCCACTTTTCCTTGAAAACTTCTTGCCTTTTCTGAATTTCCTGTAGGCTATCTTTGTGATACCCTTCACCATAAGAGAACACAATTTCATCATCTCTTCATCAGCATCCATTTCAGGTAAACTTTCAGTTTCTGAATCATCGTCATCAGAATATGATGACTCTGAATTAGACTTTATGATGAAAGCCTTTCCTTTGCCCCTTTTTAAGGCAACAACTTTAGGAGATTCATCCTCAGCTTTAAGAGCAACTGTCCTTAACTTTCTTCCATGCCTCTTGCTCCTTTGATCCATCTCAAGTTCATGAGTCTTGAGCATACCATATATTTCATCAAGAGTAGTTTCAGTAAGGTCATAGTTGTCTCTTATGGTAGTAGACTTCAAATCCCAACTTTCATGAAGAGCTAAAAGGAATTTTAGATTTAAATCTTCAAGATCATATTCCTTGTCCACCAGTGACAGATCATTCAAGAGTTTGGCAAACCTGTCATATAAATCAGTTAATGACTCATCAGCTTTTGAGTCAAAGTGCTCATACTCTTGAGTGATTATAGTCTTCTTGTTCTTCTTGATTGTATCAGTTCCCTGGCATCTTGTCTCCAAAGCATCCCATATCTCCTTTGCAGTCTTGCAATGAATTACCCTGTTTGACATTACATTATCAATGGCACTATGAAATAAATGCCTTACCCTTGCATCCTTGGAAATAGATGAGATGTCTTCAGCTATATACTCACCTTTCTCCTTTGGTATGGTCTTTGCTGGTTGATCAGCAACTACAACAGAGAGCTTGGTTGGCTTATGTGGTCCTTCATTAATTTTGTCAAGGTATTCTGGATCTGTAGCTTCCAGAAACATAGCCATCTTCACTTTCCATATGGGATACTCAGAATGTCTCAGAATGGGAACCCTAATAGTCTCACATCGACTGTGGGTTTGAGTGTTTTGAGTTTCATGAGTTTTGCTGGGCTTGGTTGGAGTTTGTGCTTCTTTAGACATGATTGTTTGGATCTTTATTGTATGTGTGTTAACATAAAAGCTCTGATACCACTTGCTAGGTCACACAACACTGTAGAATGGGGTTGAATACATTGTTTATACAATCAAATCGATTTAACACAAGTATGTAACAAAGATCAAGTATATCGAATAAACTCTGTTACAATAAGAACTGTTGTTCTCTCTCAGTGATGAACAAATATCACTGAGAGCTGCTAGGTTACAATGTATAATCTTCTCGATAATGATAACACATATAGTGTAAACCCTAAGTCTGTGTTTATATAGTACACAGTTATAAGATAACTTCTAATTAATATGGAATATAATTCTGTCTCCTAAAATATATCAATCGGATATCTTCTACAAGTCTTCCAGTCTTCTAATTCTTTCCAGGCATATCTTCTTTTGTTTCAGTCTTGATCTTCTACTGTAAATCAACTTCCTTCCTTATATGAAAGTCTTCCCGCACTTAAGTTCTGATATGACCTTAAATTCTGATATTAAGTTTTGACTTCCAGTAACTCCTGATTTCAGTAAGTCTTGATATGTCCTGTTTGTTAAGATCTGAAAACTAAGCATGAATCATATTAGACATGACATCTCAAATATATCTAACATATCGGTTTCTACTGATTGATTATCAATATACGAATAAAATAAAATATTAAAATGACTATTTATATTTATGGAATATTTGTTCGTGTTGGATCGTATTCTATCGATAAATTAGTTACTTAGCCACTAAGTAACTGCAAAGACGATCCGATTTGATACCCGTATTGGATAATTATCCAAACCGGGCTTCTTATGAAACACCTTTATATAAAAATAACATAATATTATCCCAGCTTCGAGAATACGGGTTTCGTTGATCTATCGAAATGATTATCGTATCAAAAGTTTTGCGTCGGGTCGCACACGGGTCAAACCGTAATCCGGATCGAAAAAGTCAAAATACGGAAAATGTCCAGAATTATCAGATTAGGTTAGGAATGAGTTTTTGGAAGAGTTTCGGGCTGTAAAAATGTAAAAACGGTTGAAGTTGGACAATTCCCGGCTTTATAAAATAATTTTGTAATTATTTAGAAAATAATTCATAAATTATTATAAAATCATATAACACTCCAAAAATTTCTAGAAAAATATCACAATCATCTATATTTTATTATGGACATAATAAAATTAATATGCTCACATTTTATCATATATAAACATCCAAATATTATTATTAATCATCAGATAATTTACCAAAAATTCACATAATAATCACATAATAATCATTTATTGATTAAAATAATTACACGCTATATCCCGGATATTACATCCCCCCCCCCAAAAGGATTTTGTCCTCAGAATCACACTAAGGAATAAATACTAGTACTTTTCAAGTATCTCACTTTCATTTTCTCAGGCAGATCTTTCAACCTTACAGCTTTTCATAAACTTTAACTTGCAATATCAATCATTCATCAGCAGCCTCTTGCTAACATCATATTCTATTTGTTACTCATATAACTCAACTCAAATCTCCATATTCTATATATAATGGAGCTAAATTACTCTTCCTATCTATACACATATAAAGACCCTATGAACCTGATATACGGGTGGCGGTGAAGCCAACTCACTTCCACTTATCCTACCTATTTTACTATCTCAAAAGGACCAGCTTAACGCATATTAATTATCTTTTCTTTCTAATTCTGGTATTCGTGCTCATGAATGTTTCCAATAGTTACTGGTTGTCGAACCTCATTCCCACATGTTTCCTTGTTTAATTAATTTAGTTCGTAATCGCTTCCAATCGCATTTGAGGTTCTTTCATCATTCCCTTAATCTTCTTGTCCATCTGCGAATGATATACGGAAACCCTAGCGTATTCGATTTCTAACGTTCTCAAAATTACTTTAGAATTAAGAATCAATGAGAAAATCTCAACTAGATCTGATTGACGCATAAATTTATCATCATACCTTAATTTCTTTGAATCACAATTGAGTAAAGAAAATTTACTAACCCGGAGGCATCACATGTATATTCTAACCCATATTATTATTTATTTTGGTTCCAAGGAGTTCTCATGCGAAACTAACTGCAATGCTCTCCCTTGATGTCTAGTCACATATAACATTTATTCTTTTCTTTATGTCATATTATCATAAAGTCTTCTTTGACATCTATGTCTTGTATCATATTCTCGGAATAACTTGAATCCCTTGAGTTATCGATGTTTAGCCAAAGTCCTATCTTTTAGTTCTGCCATACTAAATGTTCGTTCATCTAAGAGTAGTATATACTATTCTGGTTCGATACAATTCTCCGTATTTTAAATATTTCTGTCAAATATCCAATCAAATAGTATTGATCATTTACAATCAATTCCAGGATCTAATGACGTACCACCAATTCTTTAAGCAGCAACTAACCCTTATTGGATAAACTTTTTATTAATAAAAGAGAATGACTAGGTTTGGGATAACATATCAGTAATAATTCAATTAACGTTTTCCCCTATTTCTCTTCATACCTGGTCACTAGATATTTTATTTTAGCCCTCGGTACTTAATTATATTCGTGGGATGCATTCCCTATCTCAATTTACAAATGTTTCATCAAATTTTTCACTTTACTTTTTTCCAAAAATATTATTAGATTAAGTAATAATATCGATCAATTTCAATCCATACCTGAATTTGATAGTGCACCCAATCTCCTTGTAGCAATATCAACTTATTTTTCAAGTAAAGTATTCGTTAATAAAAGAATGATTAGGTTTAGTTAACCTATCCTTAATAATTTAAATAACGCTTGCTTCATCTCTGGTTTTCAAGTGATTCCCTATATCGCTCCTTAACGAGCTATACTCATTTTTGAAAAGGTTACGGTAATATGTTCACTCTCTGATGTTGGCTTTGATTCTTCAATAAATATGACATTTACTTTTATGTACTTCTATTTCCAGTCTTATGCCATGTCAATCAATACCTTCGTTCAAATTTCCATATCTAATCGTAATCTTAGAATGAATTTCTTATCTCCAAATATAGGTGTTTCACTCCATTCCTTACATTAGCTCTGGCACCCTGACGTTCATAACTTTCTTATATCCTGGACAATCTTATAAAAATTTATTTATCATCCTTTTGATTTTACTTCCTTTTCTAGTCAAGTTCTCCATTCTACTGACTTATTGTCTCTTCTTAACATCAGTGATCCCTTCTTTCTAATTATACTGATTTAGTTATCATTAGATAAGCCATTCTATGGCTAATACTGGAATGAAAACTTTCTATAAATATTTGAATTCTTGTTAACCGAATAATCAAAATCTATTAACAGTTATTTCCTTAGACTTACTCACATAATCACTACTTGCACAACTTTCATTTTTATTCCACTCCAATTATTCTCTGTCACATATTTGGCTTCTTCGCATTGAAGATATGTTTCAAATTGTTGAGGTCTATGCCCGCTATACATCTTTTTTCCTGCATAATCAAAAGATCTCCTTCTTTAGTTCACAGGCTAGCATTGTCAGCTTATATCATACATCAAATACTTGTATTTACGAGTTCTCTGATATTTTGGAATAATTCTTATTACATTGTCATTCTATATTGGTATACCTTCAAATCCTTTAATAAAACCTTATTGCAGATGATAAAATCTCCTTGATCGTCTAACAACATCGATATTGATGTAGTTATTAATCTCTTCTTCATTCTCTTCCTTCTTGTTAGATATATTTGTGATGTCATGTCTAATCTGATTTGTTTAGTTTCAGATGTTACTATCAGAACTTAACTGGAAATAAGAACTTACTGAAGACAGGAAGTTATCAGAACTTAAGCCATCAGGACTTACATCATAACTTAAGTGCGGATATACTTCAGGGATGAAAGTGGCTGATTTACAGGAGAGGATATGGATTAAACAAAAGAAGATATGCTTGGAGAGTTATACAGCTAAAGGACTAGAGTAGATAATATCTTATTGATGTATTTTAGGAAACAGGACATATCATATCAATTAGGAGATATCTTGTAACTGTGTAGTATATAAACACAGATTAGGGTTTACACTATATGTTTTATCATTCAAGAGAATATTATTCATTGTAACCCTAACAACTCTTAGTGATATCATACTTCACTGAGAGAGTAGATTAAACCTACTGTAATAGAGTGTGATATATTGAATAAACTTGTTTTCTGTTACATACTTGTGTTTATAATCGAACTGATTGTAGATACTATATTCAACCCCCTTCTATAGTATCATTGAGGTCTAACAAGTGGTATCAGAGCCAATCTGTTAAGCTTACAAACAGTTAAGATCCAAACAAACAAGTAATCATGTCTGATCAATCAAAAATACAAGACCCTTAAGAACCTGCAGAGGTTCAACCCATTCAAAACACACGTAGATATGAAACCATCAGGGTTCCTATGCTCAGGGTGTCTGAGTACCCTGTATGGAGTGTGAAGATGGACATGTTTCTGGAAGCTACAAATTCAGAATATTTAGATAGAATTTATGATGGTCCACACAAGCCCACAAAGCTTTCTGTTGCAGTTGGGAATGAGGCACAAAAGATGATTCCCAAAGAAAAAAGAGAACTCACCACTGAAGACATCTCTTCACTAGGAAAGGATGCAAAAGTAAGACACTTGCTTCATAGTGTACTTGACAATGTCATGTCAAACAGGGTGATTGGATGCAAGACTGCAAAAGAAATCCGGGATGCATTGGAAGTGAGATATCAAGGAACCAATGCCATAAAAAAGAACAGGAAGACAATACTCACACAGGAGTATGAGCACTTTGACTCAAAATCTGATGAGTCACTAACTGATACATATGACAGATTCACAAAGCTGTTGAATGATCTGTCACTAGTGGATAAGGAATATGATCCAGAAGATTCAAATCTGAAATTCTTACTAGCTCTTCCTGAAAAGTGGGATTTGAAAGCTACTACAATAAGAAACAACTATGAACTTGCTGATATGTCTCTTAATGAAGTCTATGGGATGCTCAAGACTCATGAACTTGAGATGGAGCAAAGAAAGAAGAGGCATGGAGGGAAGTTTAAGACAGTTGCTTTAAAGACTGAAGAAAAGCCAATTATCTCTAAGAAGGCAAAAGGAAATGCTCTCATCATATAGTCTGATTCAGAGTCATCAGATTCTGATGATGATGATTCAGAACCTGAAAATTTATCTGAAGTGGATGTTGATGCAGAGATGATGCAACTGTGTTCTCTTATGGTGAAGGGTATCACAAAGATAGCCTACAAGAAATTCAGAAAGGGTAAGAAGTTTTCCAGAAAAGGTGGAAGTTCTGACCAGAAAGGGTTCAGAAAGACTGAAGGCAAAGGAGGAAAGTCTGACAGAGGAGACAACTCAAATGTCAAATGTTATAATTGTGGTGAAAGAGGCCACATCTCTCCTCATTGCAGGAAAGGAAAAGGTGATAAAGGCCAGGCACTTATCACAAAGAAGAAAAACTGGGCAGACACTTCAGAATCTGAAGAAGAGGTGAACTATGCCTTAATGGAAAATGCTGATAGCAGTTCTGATGTTGCTGAAATAAAGGTAACTCTATCAACTCTTGCTTTTGATAAAGAAGATATTACTTAGTTGAGATTATTTCTGAAAAACGTTTATATTAGCTATAGATATCAGACTTTAGAAAATGAAAGATTAAAATCTGAAAATCTAAAGTACAAAAACAGAAATAGCTATCTTGAAGAAGAGTTAGTCAAGATGAACACTATTCAGACAGAGAAAGATAATTATGTGTATGTTAAGAATGAATTTCTTAAACAGAATGATTATCTAAAACCTGAATTAGAAAAAGAAAGAGAATCATCAGGACTTGGACTAACTCAGGCAGAACAACTCAGAATATTCTAAGTAGTGGAAACTGGAAAGAAGGGTTAGGTTATAAAGATGGTAAAAGTGGGAAAGGGACTTTGCCTATTAAGCTAATTGTTATCAAACAGACTGAAAAGCCAAAGGTAAATCCTGTTAAATTTGTTGCAAAAACTGTTGTGTCTGATTCTGAAGAGATGAAAGACTCTCAAATAGAAGTCAAAGAAAAGTCAACTTCTGACAAATTAAAACAGGATAAACCAGCTTTGGTAAACATTGGCTTAATGACAAAGAAACAGCTTAAGTATAAGCAGAAAGAGATTAAAAATGTGAACAAGGTAAATGAAGCTAGGAAAAATAGGAATGGAAAGGAAGGTGTGAATAAAAGTAATAATAATATGCCTATTCCTAATGCTCCTAGAAAGAAATGCTATAATTATGGAAACTCTAACCATCTTGCTTCTTTTTGCAGGAAAAATAAAGATAGAAACTCTTTACCTCCTAGATCAGGAGTTAAGAGTCAGTCTTTTAGGTTTAAACCACAAAATCCTTGTTTTCATTGTGGTAGTTTATGGCATTCTATTTATTCTTGTAAGGAATATCATAGTTGGTACTATGATTATTATAAAATAAAACATTCTTTAAGAAAATTAGTGTAATTCCTTCTAATGTAAATTCTGATGCAAAGTCTGATATAAAGTCTGATAAAAAGCATGTTAGTATAAACTCTGAAACTAAATTCGTTGCAAATGCTAACAAACTTATCAAGGCCAAAAGATCCAAGCAAGTCTGGGTCCCTAAAACTAATCAATAGTAGTCTTTGTGATTGCAAGGCAACAGGAAAAACATCCTGGTTCTGGACAGTGGATGTTCAGGACATATGACTGGAAATAAAGCTCTGCTATCAGACTTTGTGGAGAAAGCTGGCCCAGGAGTTTCTTATGGAGATGGCAACATGGGAAAGACTCTGGGATATGGCAATATCAATCTTGGGAATATCATAATTGAAATAGTAGCTCTTGTCGCAGGACTTAAACACAATCTGCTAAGTGTGAGTCAAATCTGTGATAGAGGTTATCATGTGGATTTTATTGAAGAACACTGTGAAGTTGTAAGTAATTCTACAGGAAAAGTGGTTCTGAAAGGTTACAGACATGGTAACATATATGAAGCCAGACTTCCAACAAATTTTGATGGTTCTGCAATCTGTCTGTTAAGCAGAGTATCAATTGAAGAAAGCTGGAATTGGCACAAGATACTCTCTTATTTAAATTTCAACAACATAAATGAGCTAGTAAAAAAAGACCTTGTGAGAGGACTTCCAAAATCAATATTTGCTCCTGATGGCCTTTGTGACTCATGTCAAAAGGCAAAACAAAGAAAATCTTCATTCAAGAGCAAAATTGAATCCTCAATTCTTGAGCCTTATCACTTACTACATGTTGATCTATTTGGTCCAGTCAATGTCATGTCTATTGCAAAGAAGAAATATGTTATGGTTATAGTGGATGAGTTCACAAGATATACTTGGGTGTATTACTTGCACAAGAAGAATAAAACTGCATATACTCTAACTAATCATGTCAGATAGCTGGATAAGTTAGTCAAAGATTCTGTTAAAATAATAAGAAGTGATAATGGCACTGAGTTCAAGAATTCAATCATGGAAGAGTTCTGCAAAGAGCAAGGAATAAAGCAGGAATTTTCTGCACCTGGAACTCCACAGCAGAATGGAGTTGTAGAAAGAAAGAACATGACTCTTATTGAAGCTGCACGGACTATGCTTGATGAAGCAAAGCTAACAACCTATTTTTGGGCTGAAGCTGTGTAGACTGCTTGTTTTAAACAGAATTCTACACTCATAAACAAGCATGGAAAAACACCATATGAGATGGTGAAGAAAAAGAAGACAAATCTAAAATACTTTCGTATATTTGGATGCAAGTGTTTTGTTCTTAAAACTCGTCCTGAACAGCTGTCAAAATTTGATTTAAAAGCCGATGAAGGAATTTTTGTTGGATATCCACTTTTCACAAAAGCCTTCAGAGTCTATAATTTAAGAACAAGGGTTGTCATGGAATCTATCAATGTATCTTTTGATGATAAAAAGATTACTGGACTTGAAGATTTCAATGATCATGATCAGCTGAGACTTGAAAATGAAGATGTAAATTCTTATTCTGATGACCTAAATCCTAATCCTGTAAGTTCTGACGGTTTAAATTCTGATGTCATTGAAACTTTGGTAACGGCTCCAAAGGAAAATGCATCTGTTCAGGGGGAGCAAGCTGATGATCATACCACATCTCAAGACTCTCAAGAAGCATCGGAACCAGTCACTGGCTCTTCAAATTCTGATTCATCAAGTTCTGATAAGCCAAATTCTGACAATTATGGAAACTCTAATTCTTCAATTCCTGAAGGATCCAACTCATATTCTGGAATCTCAGAGAGCATAACTTCAGGGGGAGCATCAGAAAATGTTGATAGAGACAGCATGGATCATGAGGGAGGATCCAGTTCTAGAGATCAACTTCCATCTGCAAGGAAGTGGACTAAATCACACACACCTGACTTAATAATTGGAGATCCTGAAGCAGGTGTCAGTACTAGAACATAAACAACAAATAAATGTCTCTATCATTCATTTCTATCTCAGACTAAACCAAAGAAAGTTGAAGAAACTCTCCAAGATGCTGATTGGGTGCAAGCAATGCAGGAAGAGTTAAATGAATTTAAAAGAAATAAAGTCTGGACCCTAGTACCAAGACCAAAGGACAGATCAATTGTTGGTACAAAATGGGTGTTCAGAAAAAAACTGACAGTGATGGCATAATTACAAGAAACAAAGCAAGGTTGGTAGCTAAAGGTTACTCTCAATATGAGGGTATTGACTATGATGAAACATTTGCTCCAGTTGCTAGATTGAAAGCCATAAGAATCTTTTTGGCTTATGCTGCTCACAAGAAGTTTAAAGTCTTTAAAATGGATGTGAAAAGTGCTTTTCTCAATGGAGAATTGGAAGAAGAGGTATATGTTGAACAACCTCCAGGCTTTGTAGATCCAAAATTTCCAAATCATGTCTATGGGCTTGACAAAGCACTTTATGGCCATAAGCAAGCTCCTAGAGCATGGTATGAGACTCTGGCTCAATTCCTTCTGGAAAGTGGATTTCACAGAGGCACAATTGACCAGACTTTATTCTACCTCAACCATGGAAAGGACTTATTTTTGGTACAGATATATGTTGATGATATCATCTTTGGCTCTACAAATACAAAACTTTGTGAAAGATTTTCCAAGTTAATGCAGTCAAGATATCAAATGAGTATGATGGGAGAGTTGAGTTATTTTCTGGGACTTCAAGTCAAACAAACTGAAGAATGTACTTTTATCAGTCAATCCAAGTACACCAGAAATCTACTCAAGAAATTTAGAATGCAAGACAGTTCTACTGCATCAACTCCCATGACCACTGCCACCAAGTTAGATAAAGATACTGGAGCATCAGTAGATATTACTAACTACAGAGGTATGATTGGCTCTTTACTCTATTTAACTGCAAGTAGATCAGATATCATGTATATTACCTGTCTTTGTACAAGATTTCAGGCTGATCCAAGGGAACCTCATCTAATAGCTGTGAAAGGAATTTTCAAGTATCTCAAGGGTACAGCTGATCTAGGATTGTTGTATCCTAGGGAATCAGTTTTTAAGCTAAAAGGTTACTCAGATGCAGATTTTACAGGATGAAAAATAGACAGGAAAAGCACTAGTGGAAGCTTCCAATTTCTTAGAGGCAGATTGGTTTCTTGGTTTAACAAGAAATAGAAATCAATTTCCACATCAACCGCAGAAGCATAATATATTGCTCCAGGAAGCTGATGTGCACAGATTCTGTGGATGAAGAATCAATTACTGGACTATGGGTTATAATTTTCTAAAATACCCATTTACTGTGATAATCAAAGTGCTATTGCTATGACAGGAAATCCAGTTCAACACTCAATGACAAAGCACATCAGCATTAGGTACCATTTCATAAGGGAACATATGATGGAAGGTACAGTGGAATTGCATTTTGTTGCAACATATCAACAACTAGCAGATATCTTCACCAAACTACTATGTGAAGCTACTTTTGCAAGACTGGTAAATGAACTTGGAATGGTTTCAGGTTCTTTCTCAAAATCTATTTAGTTTTTGTTCTCATACATCATACTTTATGATCAGTGTTTACAAATTTTCTTTTCTCGATGTAATTTGTGCTTAAATTGTAACATATTAAACACTGCTTATTATCTGATGTGATTCTATAAACTCTGAAAGTGTTTTGAATGTTCTGTGACTATTCAATCCAATGAGGATTATTTTGTTAGATGCTGACTTAGTAGTCTTTAACAAACTATATGTCCCATATTTGAATTAGTTATTTATGTGGAAATCAATAACACAAGCAAATTCTAATTTTTATCTTAGTGAAATTTACTTCCTGTATCTTATTACTAAGTCACAAACTAGATTATTTCTTCTTATTTGTCAAATTCTGATGTCAGTAAATCTTAAGGATGAACTACATGCTTGATAAGCCTCACTTATCTGAATAAAAAAAAAATTATAATCAGGTACTCCTTTGAGATCTAGAGTTATTTATATGAAAGGGAAGATCCAAGTGCATTGCTGATATTAAGTTATATGCATTAGAAAAGCAAATTAATTTTTCTTGGTGACTTTTCACATTCTCTGATTACTAGAGAAATATTCTGATAACAGCATTAATTCTGGTGGCAGTTGTAACTCATTTACACTAAGAAGCCATTGTCAAAAGAATTTCAAAAGATGCATAAAATAAGCACAAACAATTGAGGTGGATTCTTGCATAACTTTATTCTACAGTAAACTTCACAATTCAAGATATATTTTAAGCATTTTTCTTAGTTATGCCTTATTTCTAAGAAATACTGAAGTTTATCAGACTGTTAGGTCACACAACACTGTAGAATGGGGTTGAATACAGTGTAAAATACAATCAAATCTATTTAAAGCACAAGTAACAGAAAACAGATGTATTCGATATAATAAACTCTGTTACAATGGAGCTGTTCTCTCTCAGTGATGAACAAATATCATGAGAGCTGCTAGGTTACAATTATATGATCTCCTTGATGATCGTAACTCTTATAGAGTAAACCTATGTATGTGTTTATATAGACACACAATTACAAGATAACTTCTAATTGATATGGAATATAATTCTGTCTCCTAAAATATATCAATCAGATATCTTATATAATTCTTCTAGTCCTCTAACTCTTTCCATGTATATCTTCTTCTTGTATTAGTCTCGATCTTCTTTCCTGTAAATTAGCTTCCTTTCTTAACTGTTAGTCCTCCAGTACTTAAGTTCTGATATCCATCTTCTGAAATTATCTTCTGACAATCTAAGTCATGATATCCTTAAGTCCTGACTTCCAGTAACATCTGATTCCAGTAAGAACTGATATTTCATGTTAGTTAAGATCTGAAAACTAAACATGAAACATATTAGACATGACATCTCAAATATATCCAACAATTTCCCCCAACTTGTAAATTATGCAATAATATACAAGTTAATAGATTTGATGATGTCAAAAAGATTTAAGTTCAAATGCAATAAGAGTTTAATAAGACTATTAATTACAACTTATAAAACATCCAGCTTTACCAACATCACTGAATCAATCTGAATCCATAATGATTCTTAACAAAATCATTTATCAGATTATCTTCAGCTTTCTTCAGAACTTCAGCTAACTGTGCTTTGACCTGCATCAGTTCTTCTTCTTTACTATCACGAATTTGATAAATGACTGTTCTGAGAGCTTGAATGGATGTTCTTTCAAGTCCATCACCAAGTCTGATAACCTTAGGATGTGAAGAGTTTTCATTATAACATAAGCATCTTCCTTTCAGAATAACTTCCACCTTAGCAAAATTCTTCAACATAGGAATTTCTCTTTCATCACCTTCAGTAATCATTGGACTGTAATGAGAAGTCTTTATACCAGAGATTCTGAATAGATCTCTTATAGCCTTCAAAATGTATTCTGACCATCTTCTTGTAACTTCATATTCTACTTCCAGAAGATAGTGAATATATTAAAGTTCTTTGATAGACTTCTTTAATACATCAGTATCAGTTAATCTATAAGTCCTTCCATCATTGAGAAATAAGATCAATTTCTCTTTTAGATTCTCCTTATCATGAGCATCTATCACAACTTGAGCAGACAACACCTTGTCAAGGTGCCTTTATTTGATTTGTTCATATGGTTTGTCTATCAATATGAAAGGATCGCTTAGAGTAACCTCTACTCCTGTTTGAATCTTCTCTTCGTCAGAACCTAATCCAGCTCTATCTCTCAGTTGCTTGGCTTTCAACCCACATGTAGCAAGTTGATTAATCATGAGATTGGATTTTGGTTTAACTGGAGTAGCTTTCTTCCATAACATCTTCTTCTTATCAGCAATTGTCATTTTACCCAAATCAACTTGAGCATTGTCAGTAGTTGATGTCTTGATAGCTTGATCAAAATTTGTTGTTTCTTCTGTACCTTCCTGTCCTTTATTCTGAATAACAACTTGAGCAGTGTCAAAGGTTGTTTTAGAATCTTCATTTACCTTTTTTCTTTTCAGAATTTGAACAGTTTCATCTTCAACAAGATAATAATCAATTACTTGAACCATTTTACATACTGGTTTCATCAGATCTTGAGAAGTTTTCAAGTCCAGTGACTTGGTTGGTTCATAAATTTTTCCTTTCCCTTTGTCTTTGGGATCACTCTCAGTCTATGATCTAGTCTTCAACTTTGAAGTTTCAGAATTTGACTTTTCCTTGATCTCAGTGCCTTTTTCCTTAGGCCTTGGAGGTTTCTTTGCATCAGAAGCTTTAGACTTAGGATTTGTCTTCTCAGCAGCAAATATAGCTTCTTCCTCCTTGAGAGTTTCTACATCCATTCCTGGATTGTGTTTCAGGAATAATCTTCTTGCTATCTCCTCATCAAGTGTCTGGATTTTAGGATCTTTGTAATAAACAGTAGTCTGCTTCCCCTTTAAGTTCAGAGTTTGTAAAAACTTCTGAGAGTCTTCAGATCCTGACTGAATCAGAATATCAGAACTTGACATCAGACTTTGACTTGACTTCAATCTTTGAGCATTCACAATATCAGAACTTGACTTTTTCAGAATAGAAGATTTTTCTTGAACTTTTCTTTGACCTCTGCTCTTTTCAGAGTTTCCCTGGTCATCACCTTATCATCCTTTTTCTTCAGTTCTTGAGTAGGTGAGCATTTGGACTTAACTACCTTCTCCCCCTTTTTGGCATCATCAGGAAGTAAGAGAGAAAGAAGAAGTTCAACTAAAGATTGGATTTCATCCAATTGAGCTTTCTGAGAAACTTGATTAGCCAGAACCTCAGCAATTTGGGCCTGTTGCTTCTCTTGAGTTTTCTCAATGGCTACAACTTTTTCAAAAATAGGTCTGATATACATGTTCTTGTCAAGCTTGATCCGTAGATTAAACTTATTAGCTTGTTCCCTGAGTGTATCAACCTTTTCATGAGTAGAAGTATGTAGACCTTGAAGATGTTTTGTAGACAGAGCTGTGATCTTGAGTTGTGTCTTGAAATCAGCATTTGTGAGCAACTCATCAGCTTTTATAATATGCTCTGTCAGAATTTTAGAACATAGAATAAAATATGATTCATTCCACTTCTTGGTCCACTCAACACCTCTGTGAGTATCCTCCCAAGGCATAGGTTCTTCCTTTTCAACAAATTTCTTCACTAATTCTTCCTTGCCCAGATTAGGTACTGGAGTCTCAACAGAAACACTGTCATCAGAACTTGAGGAAGACTCATTCTATTCTGATAGCTCAATAGTGTGTGAAGCAACTGGAGATTCAGGAATAACATCATCTAAATTCTGATCAGCAGAATTTATCTCCAGAGCTGGTGTCTTTGATGTAGTTGGAGCTTCCAGATAAAGAACTTCAGGTATATTCAAATTATGAATATCTATTTCAGAATTATCAGTTTGTTCTTTAGCATCATCTATAGCTTTGATAGGAGAGACATGAGGGGTAGTGTCTTTGGCTTGAGCTGGAAAGGCTTCAATGATAATTGGTTCTTGTGAGATCAGAGATTCCTGATCCTCTTCCTCAGCTTCTTTAGTATCTTCTAATATAGCCTTAGCCAAATACCTCATAGCCTTCATTTTATTCAATCTCCTTGCCAATGAAGGAGTTGCTTTAGCAGCATCAAAATTTACAGATTTCCTTTTCAAAGTATCAGAACTTTGAGCTATTTTCTCTTTCTGAGAAGTAACATTCTCAGCTTCAATTATCACAGGTTTAGATGCATGAACTCGTGCTTCAATTGTTTCCTCAAATCATCAAAATTTATTATTGACCATTATTGAATCAAAACATTCATCACAAGATAAAGTTAAAAATCGATGAAGTAAAGATTAACAAATTGTAATTAAAACATGCACAGTCACATAATTTGAGAAACAAAGACCAAATCTTGCAATTTAAAGGAAATTTCATTAATATATCAGATAAGTACATTTCATGAAAGTTATCAATTAAATGCAAAAATTACAAGATAGTCCTATTCTAAGATTCTTAACATCAACAACCTTAGTCCTAGTCTAAGAAGCCTATCGACTAGCTCCTTCTGCTACTGACGAAGAGCACTGCAAGACGGATGATCCGTTCTTGCTGATGGAGAGCTTCTCTCCTTTCCTCTTCCAAACGATCAAGATGGAGGTGGTATTCCTTTGAAAAGAACAAGAGGTCTGTGTGAACCTCTTGTGGAACTGAGTTCCAGAGCTCTTCAGGAATGGTGGTGACATGCCACTCCTGTTGCCAATCATCACAACTCAACTCGATGTTGAAAGTTTCATAGTTCAGGAACAAGTTGAAATGAACTATTTTTGTTGATGGGAATAAAAAGAGATTGAGTTTGTGAGAAAATGAAAGATGTTTTGGCTGGGATGAATAGTCGATTTAAATAGCCAATTGAATACCAAGGCACGCGAGGATTGTTTAACAATTACAAGTAAAAAATAATGATGCCTCGTCTCCCTGGACCGATGTGAAATAATAACAGTCAGTAAAAGATCTAAAGCAAGAGTTAATGGGTACGGGAAATAATTAACAATTACTGTGCACATGCAGTTTTTCAAGACATACACGTTAACCACTAACCCATAATGATTATGACTGTTTTTATCTCACCCAAATTTATTCTGATTTAAATATGACTGTTTCAGATATTACCACAAATAAGTCAAGTGAAGAAAAATGCCACGTAAGCATCAAAGAAACCATCAGGCTTTAATATCAGAACTTAACTTATATCATATTTTAATAGTCATCAGAACATGGCTTATGTACTCAAAAAGTGAATATCTTTTTCTGTGATTCTTCATACAAATACTGACTTGTTTTCTTCAGAGTTTAATCATCAGAACTTCCATCATAACTTGTCCTTAAAATTTATGCAAATGACACTTAACTGTTTGTCAAAAATAACTTGATCACCACAGTAATTTTCATCATTCATATGGAGTGAAAGTGTGTGCATTCAGCAAAATATCAGATAAATATTAAAGTCTGATCAACTTCGGTACATCTTAGAAATAAGGCATAACTAAGAAAAATGCTTAAAATCTGTCATCAGTCATGATGTCTATTATAGAACAAATTTATGCAAGAGTCCACCTCAACTGTTTGTGCTCGTTTTATGCATCTTTTGAAATTCCTTTTTACAGTGGCTTCTCAGTGTAAGTGAGTCACGACGGCTTATCAGAATTTATGTTGTTATCAGAGTATTTCTCCAGTAATCATAGAGTGTGAAAAGTCACCAAGAATTTTTTTTTGCTTTTCTAATGCATATTACTTAATACCAGCAATGCACTTGGGTCTTCCCTTCCACATTTTTACCCTAGATCTCAAAGGAGTACCTGACTTTTATTATTTTCTTTTCTTTTCTTTTCTTTTGATAAGTGAGGCTTATCAGCACCTAGTTCATTCTTAAGATACTGACATCAGAATTGATAGATAAGAAACAAGAATCTAGTTTGTTACTTAGTAATAAGATACACAAAGTAAACTTGACTAAGCTCAATATCAGAATCTGCTTGTGTTAATGAGTTTTGACATAAACAACTAATTCAAACATGGGATTTCTAGTATGTTAAAGACTACTAGGTCTACATCTAGCAAAGTTATCCTCATTGGATTGAATAGCCACAGAACATTCAAAACACTTATCAGAGTATATAAATCCACATCAGATAACAATCAGCATTTAATGAATTTCCAAATTAAGCACTGAATACAGATAGATAATACAATCTGTAAACACTGATCATAAAGTCTAATGCATGAGAACAAAAACTAAGCATATTTAGAGAAAAAACCTGAAACCATTCCAAGTTCATTTACCAATCTTATAAAAGTAGCTTCACATAGTGGTTTTGTGAAGATATCTGCTAGTTGTTGATCTGTTGGAACAAAATGCAATTCCACTGTACCTTTATCCATATGTTCCCTTATGAAATGGTACCTAATGCTGATGCGCTTTGTCATTGAGTGTTGAACTGGATTAACTGTAAAGCACTTTGGTTATCACAGTAAATAGGGATTTTATAAAATTCTAACCCATAATCCAGAAACTGATTCTTCATCTAAAGAATCTGTGTACAACAGCTTCCTACAACAATATATTCTACTTCTGCAGTTGATGTGGAAATTGACTTTTGTTTCTTGCTAAACCTAGAAACCAATCTACCTCCAAGAAATTGGCAGCTTCCACTAGTGCGTTTCCTATCTATTTTGAATCCTGCAAAATCTGTATATGAGTAAATAATTAGCTTAAAATCTGATTCCCTAGGATACCACAATCCTAGATCAGCTGTACCCTTAAGGTACTTGAAAATTCTTTTCACAGCTAATAAGTGAGGTTCTCTTGGATCAACCTGAAATCAATATCCTTATCTAACGTGGTTGCAATGGCCATGGGAGTGGATGCAGTTGAACAATCTTGCATTCCAAATTTCTTCCGTAAATTTCTGGTATACTTGGATTGACAGATAAAAGTGCCTTCTTCAGTTTTCTTGACTTGAAGGCCCAGAAAATAGCTGAGTTCTACCATCATACTCATTTGATATCTTGACTGTATTAGCTTTGCAAACTTCTCACACAGTTTGGTATTAGTAGAACCAAATATGATATCATCAACATATATCTGTACCAAAAGTAAGTCCTTTCTATGGTTGAGGTAGAATAGAGTCTTGTCAATTGTGCCTCTGTGAAATCCACTTTCCAGAAGGAATTGAGCTAGAGTCTCATACCATGCTCTTGGAGCTTCCTTAAGGCCATAAAGTGCTTTGTCAAACCTGTAGACATGATTGGGAAATTTAGGATCTACAAAGCCTGGAGGTTGTTCAATATATACCTCTTCTTCCAATTCTCCATTGAGAAAAGCACTTTTCACATCCATTTGAAAAACTTTAAACTTCTTGTGAGCAACATAAGCCAAAAAGATCCTTGTGGCTTCTAATCTAGCAACTGGTGCAAATGTTTCATCATAATCAATACCCTCCTATTGAGAGTAGCCTTTAGCAACCAGTCTTGCTTTATTCCTTATAATTATGCCATCACTATCAGTTTTGTTTCTGAACACCCATTTTGTACCAACAACTGATCTATTCTTTGGTCTTCGCATTAGGTTCCGGACTTTATTTCTTTCAAATTCATTTAACTCTTCCTGCATTGCTTGCACCCAATCAGCATCTTGAAGAGCTTCTTCCACTTTCTTTGGTTCAGTCTGAGATAGAGACATTCATTTGAAGTTGCAGTTCTAGTTCTGACACCTGCTTCAGGATCTCCAATGATTAAATCAGGTGTATGTGCTTTAGTCCACTTCTTTGCAGATGTAAGTTGATATCTAGAACTGGAACCTCCCCCATGATACATGATGTCTCCATGAGCATTTTCTGATGCTCCCCTGTAGTTATGTTCTCTGATACTTCAGAATTTGAATTTGATTTTTCAGGAGTTGAAGAATCAGAGCTTCCATAATTATCAGAATTTGGCTCATCAGAACTAGATGAATCAGAACTTAAAGAGCCAGTGATAGGTTCTGATGCTTCTCGAGAGTCTTGAGATGTGGTAGGTTCTTCAGCTTGCTCCCCCTGGACATGTGCATTTTCCTTTGGAGTTGTTACCACAGTTTCAATGACATCAGAACTTAATCCATCAGAACTTACATGATCAGGATTTAAGTCACATAATTTCCAAAATCAAAATTTAAATCTTCATTCTCAAATCTCAGCTGATCATGATCATCGAAATCTTCAAGTCCAATAATCTTATTATCATCAAAAGAGACATTGATAGATTCCATGACAACTCGTGTTCTTAAATTATAGACTCTGAAGGCTTTTGTGGAAAGTGGATATCCAACAAAAATTCCTTCATCAGCTTTTAGATCAAATTTTGACAGTTGTTCAGGATGAGTCTTAAGAACAAAACACTTGCAACCAAATATGTGAAACTATTTCAGATTTGGCTTCTTTTTCTTCACCATCTCATATGGTGTTTTTCCATGCTTGTTTATAAGTGTAGTAGCATTTTGTGTAAAACAAGCAGTCTGCACAGCTTCAGCCCAAAAGTAGGTTGGTAGCTTTGCTTCATCAAGCATTGTTCGTGCAACTTCAATGAGAGTCATGTTCTTTCTTTCTACAACTCCATTTTGCTGTGGAGTTCCAGGTGCAGAAAATTCTTGTTTGATTCCATGATCTTTGCAGAACTCTTCCATGATTGAATTCTTGAACTCAATGCCATTATAACTCCTTATTATTTTAACAGAATCTTTGATCAATTTATCCAGCTGTTTGACATGATCAGTTAGAGTAGATGTTGTTTCAGTCTTTTTGTGCAAGAAATACACCCAAGTGTATCTTGTGAACTCATCCACTATAACCATAGCATATTTCTTCTTTGCAATAGACATGACATTGATTGGACCAAATAGATCAACATGCAGTAGGTGATAAGGCTCAAGAATTGATGACTCAGTTTTGCTCTTGAAAGAAGATTTTCTTTGTTTTGCCTTCTTACATGAATCACAAAGGCCATCATGAGCGAATACTATTTTTGGCAGTCCTCTCACAATATCTTTCTTTACAAGCTCATTTATATTGTTGAAATTTAAATGAGAGAGTTTCTTGTTCCAATTCCAGCTTTCTTCAATTGATGTTTTACTCAAAAGACAGATTGCAGAACCATCAGTACTTGTTGAAGGTCTGGCTTCATAAATGTTACAATGCCTGTATCCTTTCAGAACCACTTTTCCAGTTAAATTACTTATAACTTCACAGTGTTCTTCAAAGAAATCCACATGATAACCTTTTTCACAGATTTGACTTATACTCAACAGATTGTGTTTAAGTCCCGAGACAAGAGCTACTGTATCAATGATGATATTCCCAAGATTGATCTTGCCATATCCCAGAGTTTTTCCAATGTTGCCATCTCCATAAGAAACTTCTGGGCCAGCTTTCTCCACAAAATCTGATAGCAGGGCTTTATTTCCAGTCATATGTCCTGAATATCCACTGTCCAGAACTAGGATGTTCTTTCTGTTGCCCTGCAATCACAAAGACCACTAATGATTAGCTTTAAGGACCCAGACTTGCTTGGATCCTTTGGCCTTTCTAAGTTTGTTAACATTTGCAGCGGATTTAACATCAGAGTTTAGGCTAACATTTCTCTTATCAGTATTAACAGTATCAGACTTTGCATCATACTTTACACTAGAAGGAATTAAAGCAACTTTCTTCAAAGAAGGTTTTATCTGATAATAATCATAGTACAAACAATGATATTCCTTACAAGTATAAATGGAATATCATGTACTACCACAATGAAAACAAGGATTTTGTGGCTTAAACCTAACAGACTGACTCTTAACTCCTGACTTAGAAGGTAAGGAGTTGATATTCTTATTCTTCCTGCAAAAAGAAGCCAGATGGTTAGAGTTTCCACAGTTATAGCATTTCTTCCTAGGAGAATTAGGAACAGGCCTATAATTGTTGCTTTTATTCACACCTTCCTTTCCATTCCTATTTTTCCTAGCTACCTTTAGCTTGTTTACATTGGTAATCTCTTTCAGCTTATGTTTAAGCTGCTTCTTTGTCATTCAGCCTATGTTAACTTCAGTTGGTTTATCCTGTTCTAATTTATCAGAAGTTGACTTTGCTATCACTTCTGTCTCAATATCTTTCATCTTTTCAGAATCAGACTTTACAATTTTAGCTACAAATTTAATAGGATTTACCTTTGGCTTAGTAGTCTGTTTAACAATAATTGGCTTAACTTGTTCAGTTCCTTTTTCACTTTTCTCATCTCCATAACCTATGTAACGTCTGGGAAATATTATATAATTATTTTTATCAATAAATAATTATTATGTGGCTTTTATGTGAATTTTGGTGGATTATTTGATGATGGATAATAATATTTGAATGTTTATTTCTGATAAAATTGAGATATTTTAATTTCCAAATATCAAAAATTAAATCTAGATAATTTTGGTATTTTTCTGGTAATTTTTGGATTATCATATGATTTTATAAGGATTTATAGAATTAATAATGATTATTTTTACATAATTATAAAATTACTTTTTAGAACTAAAAATCGTCCCACTTCAATTGTTTTTGCGTTTTTACAACCTGAAACTCTTCCAAAAACTCCTTCCTAACCTAATCTGATAATTCTGAACACTTTCTGTGTTTTGACTTTTTCAATCCGGGGTACGGTTTGACCTGTACGAGTCCCGGTCTTAAATTTTCGATACCCAAATCATTTTATAGATCGATAAACTCCATATTTTCAAAAGACGAAATACTATCACCTTATTTTCGTATAAAATGTTTTATAGGAAGTTTTGTTTTGATAATTATCCAAATTTGGTATTAAAATCGTATCGTCTTTTTAGTTACTTAGCGGCTAAGTAGCCAATTCTCCCTGTTTTAAACAATGACAAAACCAACCATCAGGAGGAAGTGACAGGGATGATACCAAGCGACTGTAAAATGAAGGACATTAAAATGAATGTGATATATAGTTAAGGAACTCAAATTGATTTACGAATTAATTAGATAGAACCAGCTAACCATGATGCCTGTTGTGCAGCTGAATGT
This sequence comes from Apium graveolens, assembly GCF_009905375.1. NCBI lineage: Eukaryota > Viridiplantae > Streptophyta > Magnoliopsida > Apiales > Apiaceae > Apium > Apium graveolens. Next base: position 60,207,134 of record NC_133655.1, read on the forward strand.
TGTCAGGAGAATGATTTAAGTCACAGCTGAATGTAATATATCCATTTTAAATACATAGGTCATTTACTTGGCAGAACTTAAATCATAGTTATACTTCAAAAATTAAATTACAGCACTCTTTAATGTGTCCCAGACTCAAAGGACCTCTCATATATAAGACATAATTATGCATAAAAAAGTAAGTAGATTTACCATTTTTGCAAAGACTTCCTTGGTCTGCAAATTTGGGAAGTAATAACCTCCACCCTTCTTCTTCTTCACACGTGCTCTAAGCCAATCATAACTTCGTCCGCTACGCTGACTCGACAAAATTTATTCATCGATGCATTCTGAATCATCCAAAGAACTGATGGGGTCATCCACGCACCACTTAGCCCTATTTGCATAATATCCACTAGGCCCCAGGAAACGAACATGCTCATCATGCTTTTTACTGTCTTTTGCTTTCTCACTTATTTCCTGCTTACAAAAGAGGCAAAAAATAAAAATGTAGACCAACATATAATACGTTGTTTACCCTATTGATAAATTGTAGTAACTATTTAAATTGTAGTAACTATTTAAATTCTTCAATTCTTAAATCAGTAAATCTGATAAGATATATTCCGTGCTGCTTGTATTGTGTTTTTCTGTGTCAGCTTTTTACATCCTAAAATATGAAAATTTCTTGTCCAGGGACCTTAAATTCTTAGTATCTGGTTTATAATTTATAGGTTTAGTAGCTTAATACCTTGAGTCAAACATGTTTGAATTACATATGGTTTATGGTAGTTGTTAAGATTCAAACCATAAATGAGATTCGGAGCTAAGTTGGTAAAATTTTACCTTGAACTCCTCAGTTTAACGTCTCTTTTTGTATATTTCCCACTGTTCTCGGCTGATGTAATGATATTTCTCACAAGGATCCTTGTTTGTGCGCACATAATTCCTAGTCAGCTTACCCTTAAAATTCCTCCACATCTTTGCAGCTCTTTCCAGCACCATCTTTTTATGTGAATCATCCAGATTCCATCATTTATTTTTCCCAAATTAAAGAGTAAATGTAAAATATTATCGTACCTTAATGTCATCCCAAATAACATCTTTTAATCCTTGATTAACTACATCCCAACTCTCGATATTAATATCAACTTGGAAGCGAACCTTTGTTCCCAGATAAATTATGAAATCTTTACGCATATCGCCAACCGGGTTACCATATTCATCGAAATCAAGGGTGCCATCCAAAATCTGGTTTCCTATCCTTTTTTTCAATTTTTTGCACAATGTTGGACCTCTGGTCCTTTTCTTGGAACTGGACTCTGCATTATCTTTATCTGCATTATCTTTATCCATAGCAATTACCTACAACAATGTAAGATCAACAAGTCAGGAAGAAGTGGAAGTATTTTTTTGATTTCAAAACCTATTGTAGACTTGTAACAGTAAAAAGTGTATACAAGTTGTTCTGTAGAAATAATACAATGCCTAGCTGTTGTGTGCTTTGCTCAGGAATTTGATTTCTTCTCCATTTTGGGACTCGGAAATCCTAGTGTAACTGATTCTAGTTGGCAACAATTTATTTACTAACCAGGATTTCATTATTTAAAAAAATTAAACACATGCAGTGGCCTGGATCATATTATGATTTGAAGCGAAGTTGTTGTTATCCAAGCACAGGGAAGCCAGCTTCAAATTTCGGGATTCATGGATTATGGCCTAATTATATTGATGGCTCTTACCCCTCTAACTGTGATCTTGATGCCTCCTTCTGCAGAACCTTGCAAATGCGGGAATATATCCAGATGGTGAGTTCTACAGCTTAGATAAAGCATAAAGAGTGCTATTGAACAAGGGACTAGATATATGTGTGTTGACACTTCTGGCTCTAACCTTATTAAGTGTCCGATATTTCCTCGTGAGAGGTGTAAATCGCAGATTCAGTTTCCACTTCTTAAGTCATGTTTGAAGTCGATCAGTTTACCGACTAATCATTTAATAAATCTTCAACTATTTAATTATCTTAATTTGTAAGATATATAAACTAAAGCAAGCTAATTCAAACCATTTTAGATGCAATGCTACTAAGTTGTCATGTTTTCTTTATATCACATCTTTTTTTCTTTAAAGGGTAAAAATCTTATCTGGTGCTTGTCTTCACTATCTTAAACAATTTGCAGACACCTCTGGTTGGACTAGGTTAATGCCGCTTAACTACTATTTGTCTAACATGAGGAACTTATCTATATTGACATTATTCTTTTACATTAGGATAAGTGTTTATGTAATAGTTCTATTTTGTTTATTTTTGTTAATATAACATGTCATGTCATTAGTTTGTGATCTTACCTTACATTAAAAATTTTAAAATAGCGGCTATACTAGACCTGCGGGAACAGTTTCAGTCAGATACGTCATATTGTGTTTGATAAATATTGAGGGTATTTTTGATTTGTTTCCTTGCATTTTGTAATACATTTGCTCTGTTGTTTCATTTGTAATTCCAGGCCTTGTGTTACTTGCAACCTCAATCGATTCAATTTATTCATTTTTTGTACATGTAAGCTATTCTTTCCGATGTTCCTTTCTAAGTCTGTAAGTCATGGTTGATGAATCTGTTATTAAAGCCATATATTGCATGCCAGGAAGGCAGGAGGAGATGGGGAGGGATGGAAATGATTAAACCAAAAAACTGAAGTGCTCTATACTTTTGTAAGCATTATAAATTACGTGTATTTTTATTGTTGTGGATGATAGGCAAGATATAGATAAGATGTATATCTGGAATTCTGATGCACAAAATAAGCATCAAAATAACGACAAAAAGGCAGGGCAAGTAGATTACATGGTTTGTGTTTATGAGGAGAACCAACATCGTAACAGCTTCATTTACAAAACTCGTGTGGTACACTATGGCTCAGGCTGTCTATGTGTACCACTAATCTGCTATAACATTGTATTAAAAGAGCCAGGGGCAAGAATTGTTGCTGCTCTTAAATTGGGAGAGACAAATATGAATATTTTAAATTATATATATAGAATGGCATAACTACAAATAATTTATTCAGAATTTCAACGTTGATATATTAAATGTGTTAAGGACTCACCTAGAGTACTTGATGATGCTGTAAATGGCTTAATGTAGCCCTCAGTGAACCTTAACTACTTTCTGCTTTCATGACACTTCCCAAGCGCAAACCTACAAAAAGTATGGATTGAATATATTAAAGTATGCATAAAATCTATAGCAGCAACCTGAACATTTCTAAGAGTTACACCAGACATGTAAACAGCTTTTACATATCTTCTATAATGATCATTAAATTACAGGTTTTTTTAGAGGATTAATTAATTTTTCAAATGGACCGAATATATATTTTATTTTTAACATGTACTGATAATTTAACTAGATAGTAAACTGACAACATTTCTAGTAATATTCTTAGTCACCAAATATTAATAGAATTTTAAAAAAATACTTTATAAACTTGTTATTAAAATTACCTTTACTAGAATTCATACTTGGCGATCAATCCATAACCCTTCATCATGATCATTACGAACATAATTTGTATCTACATTATCTTCTCTAACTGCGGTAGGTAGACCAATTGAGAAAGGGGGATTCTCATCAAATTGATCATACTCATCCTCGTCTTCCATATTATCAATTCCAAGAATGCGTCGCTTACTTTCAAGAACAATTGACCATCTAGAATCAGCGGGGTCTTTAATGTAGAACACTTGTTTAACTTGTGTAGCGAATATAAACGGGTCATCTTCATGTCCAAATCGATTAAAATCTACCAAAGAGAAGCCCGACTCATCTACCCGAACGCCACGCTTGATATCGAACCATTTACATCGAAATAGAGCAACTTTAAAATCCGTATAGTCAAGCTCCCAAATTTCATCAATCACGCCATAGTATGACTTCTTTATATCTCGTGATGTGATAGAATTGCCCTTATCAAATTAAGTCGAAGAAGCTTCTACAGACACTCCACTATTCTGCACAGTGCTCTTGTTGTCTTGACACTGTGTATAGAAAGTGTACCCATTAACATCAAATCCTTGGTAAGATCTCACTGGCATGTCAGGCCCATACGCTAACCATTTTAGCGTACTAGAAATGGTGGTATGACTTTCTGAATATTGAGACATTACTCGATCTTTAAACCATTTAACAAAAGATCGACTGTGTTCATTTTTAACCCACTTGCCACTCTTAGAAGGATGCATTTGTCGAATCTCAACTATGTGTTATTGTAAGAAAGGGTGGACTTCTGTCATGTGTTGCAATACAAAAAGATGGGCTCTATCAAGCATTTCACCACTCGGACATATCATTTTATGTCCCTATGTACCCTGACCTTCAAGTCTTCCTTCATGCCGAGATCTTTGAATTCCGACTGGATCGGTAGATGCTAAATAATCAGTACAAAATTCAATAGTCTCTTCAACTGAATACCCTTCAACTATGCTACCTTCAGGCAGACGTCGATTTCTCATGTATGCTTTTAAGATACACAAGAATCTCTCGAAAGGATACATTTGCCGCAAATATAACGGACCATAAATTTTAATCTCTCTCACAAGATGAACCACTAAATGCACCATTATGTCAAAAAATGAGTGTAGAAAAGACATTTCAAACTCACAAAGTGTAACAATTATATCTGCTTGCAAAGTATCCAATGTCATGGGATCAATCACTTTACTACATATAGCATTGAAGAAGAAACACAGTTTCGTGATGACCAATCGCACATGCTTCGGTAATATGCCTCGAATTGCAACCGGTAATAGATGTTGCATTAACACGTGACAATCATGTGACTTCATTCCTACCAACTTCAAATCTTTCATTGAGACAATGCTTTTTGGGTTTGAGGAATATCCAGATGGAACTTTCATACTAGATAAACACTTACAGAAGCTGATTTTTTCTTTTCTAGACAGAGTATAACAAGCTGGAGGTAGATATGCACGCTTTCCTGATTGTTGTGGTGCTAATTCTACTCGTATACCCATCTCTTGCATGTCTAATCTGGCTTTCATTCCATCCTTTGACTTACCGGGTATATTCAACAATGTCCCGACAAGGCTTTCATATACATTTTTTTCAATATGCATGAAATCCAGACAGTGTCTAACTTGCAAGTGTTCCCAGTATGGAAGATCCCAAAATATAGATTTCTTCTTCCAAATACTATTTGGAGTTGGCTTTTTATACAACTTTCCAAGTACAACATCAATATCTTTAACACGTTCCAAAACCTCACTCCCCGTTAATGGT